>NW_012100098.1:2505808-2511285 GCF_000951045.1 Mandrillus leucophaeus | reverse complement strand
AAAAAAAAAAAAAAAAAAACACCTCTAAAAACATTCCTTAATAGAAACTCTCATCCATTAATTAGCCCTAGGAGACCTGTTGGAGGATATTCCCTGAAATGTAGTGTTTCTAATAACGAAACACTAAAAACAATGTAAATGTCGATCAGTAGCAAATGGATAAGCAAATTGGGGTGTATTCATGTGATGAAACACCATTTAGCAGGCTAAATGAATGAACTTGCTGGGCCAGTGGCTCATACCTGTAATCCCAGCACTTTGGGAGGCTGAGGTGTGTGGATCACCTAAGGTCAGGAGTTTGAGACCAGCCAGGTCAACATGGCAACATGCTATCTCTAATAAAAATACAAAAATTAGCCTGGTGTGGTGGCATGCGCCTGTAATCCCAGCTACCCAGGAGGCTGAGGCAGGAGAATGGCGGGAACCCGGGAGGCGGAGCTTGCAGTGAGCTGAGATCCGGCCGCAGTACTCCAGCCTGGGCGACAGAGCGAGACTCCGTCTCAAAAAAAAAAAAAAAAGAAAATAAAATAAATCAAGGAACTTAATCTAGATGAACAAATTATGAAAACGAAGTTAAGGAAACAAAACAAGATGCAGGAAAATAAGTGCCACACGAAACAAATTACATGAAATTTTAAAACATTAAGAAATACCATATACCATATAAATGTAAATGTTCATATCTATGTATATGTATGTGTTTATAGATGTATGTATGTATATATGTATGTGTGTGTAAATACATCATAGTCAAAGAATTAAAAGCAGACTAGGCCAGGTGCAGTGGTTCATGCTTGTAATCCCAGCACTTTGAGAGGCCGAGGCGGGCGGACCACTTGAGGTCAGGAGTTCAGGAGTTCGAGACCAGCCTGGCCAACATGGTGAAACCCCATCTCTACTAAAAATACAAAAATTAGCCAGGCATTGTGGCACGAGCCTGTAGTCCCAGCTACTCAGAGGGTGAGACAGGAAAATCCCTGAAACCCAGGAGGCGGAGCTTGCAGTGAGCTGAGATTGCACCACTGCACTCCAGCCTGGGTGACAGAGTGAGACTCCGTCTCAAAAAATTAAAAAATTAAAAATTAAGAAAAAAAATGAAAGCAGGCTAATAAAAAAGCGATGCCTAAAGGGAAGGCGAAAGGGAGGAAAATAGGTATGATACTATTTATTCATTTTGGGTAGTGATACATAGACGAATGTTATAGTGTTCTTTGTTATTATCCTTTTAAAACATTTTTAATACATAAAAAAGAAATAGGATTAAGTGGGTTTTTGGGAATTAGGTTTTACTCTTGCTCAGAGAGTATCATAAAACTGTATTAACCATTGGTTATTAAAACCCTTGGCCAGGGCTGAGCGCGGTGGCTCATGCCTGTAATCCCAGCACTTTTGGTGGCCAAGGCGGGTGGCTCACCTGAGGTTAGGAGTTCAAAACCAGCCTGACCAACATGATGAAACACCATCTCTACTAAAAATACAAAAAGTTAGCTGGGTGTGGTGGTGGGCACCTGTAATCCCAGCTACTCAAGAGGCTGAGGCAGAAAAATTGCTTGAACCCAGAGGGCGGAAGTTGCAATGAGCCAAGATTGCATCACTGCACCTAGCCTAGGCAACAAGAGTGAAACTCTGTCTCAAACAAAACAAAACAAAACAAAACAAAACAAAAAAACCCTTGGCAGGGTTGGGCGCAGCGGCTCACGCCTGTAATCCCAGCACTTTGGGAGGCTGAGGCAGGTGGATCGCTTGAGGCTAAGAGTTCAACACCAGCCTGGGCAACATGGCGAAACCCTGTTTCTACTAAAACAAAATTAGCCAGTTGGGCATGGTGGTACATGACCTGTAGTCCTAGCTACTTGGTAGGCTGAAGCACCAGAATCACTTGAACTCAGGAGGCGCAGGTTGCAGTGAGCTGATATTCAGACACTGCACTCCAGCCTGAGCAACAGAGCAAGATGCTGTCTCAATAAATAAATAAAACCCTTGGCTGGGTTCAGTGTGGTTCATACCTGTAATCCTGGCAATTTGGGAGACTAAGGTAGGAGGATTGCTTGAGGCCAGGAGTTTGAGACTGACCTGGGCAACAGAGTGAGGCCCTGTCTCTACAAAAAACTTAAAACTAACTTAAAAGAAAATCCCTCTTTAAGGCTGGGCACAGTAGTTCACACCTGTAATCCTAGTCCTCTGGGAGGTCAAGGTGGAAGAATCCCTTGAGGCCAGGAGTTTAAGACCAGCCTGGGCAACATGGCAAGACCTCCTCTCTATAAACAGATTAAAATACAAACAAAAACTCTTTCATTCTGGTATTTTCCGCCCAGTCCCTTGCGAAGAATAACTGTCCTGAATCAGCTTGTCAAATTTAGTGAATTAGTAACTAAAAGTGGCAAATCACTGCAGTTATTACCTCTGATACAAAAAGAAACTTTACCTTTCCCTAAGGTTTCATTCTTCCGTATGTTTTTTTTTTTTTTTTTTTTGAGACGGAGTCCTGCTCTGTCGCCCAGGCTGGAGTGCAGTGGCCGGATCTCGGCTCACTGCAAGCTCCGCCTCCCGGGTTCACGCCATTCTCCTGGCTCAGCCTTCCGAGTAGCTGGGACTACAGGCGCCCGCCACCTCACCCGGCTAGTTTTTTGCATTTTTCAGTAGAGACGGGGTTTCCCCGTGTTAGCCAGGATGGTCTCGATCTCCTGACCTCGTGATCCACCCGTCTCAGCCTCCCAAAGTGCTGGGATTACAGGCTTGAGCCACCACGCCCGGCCTCTTCCATATCTTTATACATACTGTTCCTTCTTTCTTCCTAGAAATGATAATCCCAGTGATACATGGGTTTGGGGGCTCCAATCTAGTGCCATTTATTCCCACTACTTGTCTCCCAAGCAATCTCCAATTGACTCTCCTTCAAATCTCAACCTACTTCAAATCTGACTTTTCTTCACCTGGAAGCACCACTACTGCCACCACCATCAGAATGTATAAATTTACAGCCAGGCACAGTGGCTCACACCTGTAATCCCAGCTACTCGAGAGGCTGAGGCAGGGAGAAGTGCTTGAACCCAGGAGGCAGAGGTTGCAGTGAGCTGAGATCACGCCATTGCACTCCAGCCTGGGTGACAGAATGAGACTCCGTCTAAAAAAAAAAAAAAGAATTTATGAATTTACTACTCCTTCAACTTTTTTTTTTTTTTTTTTTTTTCCTAGAGGAGTGAAGTGGTGCGATCTCGGCTCACTATAATCTCCACCTCCTGGGTTCAAGCGATCCTCCCACCTCAGCCTCTAGGGTAGCTGGGATTATGGGCAAGCACCACCACGCCTGGCTAATTTTTGTATTTTTGGTACAGACAGGGTTTCACCATGTTGGTCAGGCTGGTCTCGAACTCCTGACCTCAAAAGATCTTCCCGCCTTGGCCTCCCAAAGTGCTGAGATTACAGGTAACCACTGCACTCAGCTGCACATTTTAATATGTGAGGCAATGCCTTATGTATCCCAAGGAGAAGAACTAAAAGATAGTTTTTGGTCAACCTTATATGAAGTATTAAGATGTCTACTTGAAACACCTACTTAGTGGAAAATGTAAGTCTAATATTATTTAGTAACATTTTAAATCACATATAAAACATTTATTTAGAAATGCTTTTTCAAATTTTATTTTATTCAAATCATCAATGTCATCATCATTCAAGCCACTTTTATTGTTAACTAGCCCAGTTTGCAGAGCAAGACATCCTTACATACACCTAAGTTGAGGACAGTCTTTTTTTTTTTTTTTAGTTCATGCTGTTTGTATGTTCTTGGCTTATACAATATAATTTCTGTTTGTTTGTTTGTTTTTGAGATGGAGTTTTGCTCTTGCCCAGGCTGGAGTGCAACGGCGCGATCTTGGCTCACTGCAACCTCTGCCTCCCAGGTACAAGTGATTCTCCTGCCTCAGCCTCCCAAGTAGCTGGGATTACAGACATGCACCACCACACCTGGCTAATTTTGTATTTTTAGTAGAGACGGGGGTTTCTCCATGTTGGTCAGGCTGGTCCCGAACTCCTGACCTCAGGTGATCAACCCGCTTCAGCCTCTCAAAGTGCTGAGATTACAGGTATGAGCCATCGCGCCTGGCATGTTGTTTTTTGGGTTTTATTGAAATGGATTCTGGGTCTATCACCCAGGCTGGAGTGCAGTGGTGCTATCTCAGCTAACTGCAACCTCCGTCTCCCGGGTTCAAGCGATTCTCCTGCCTCAGCCTATCAAGTAGCTGGGATTACAGGTGCCCGCCACCTTACCCAGCTAATTTTTGTATTTTTAGTAGAGATGGGGTTTCACTGTATTGGCCAGGCTGTCTCGATCCACCCGCCTTGGCTTTTCAAAGTGCTGGTATTACAGCATGATCCACTGTGCCTAACCCTTTCTGGGTTTTTGTTTTGTTGAGATGGAGTCTCCCTCTGTCACCCAGTCTGGAGTATAGTGGTGTGATCTCAGCTCACTGCAACCTCTGCCTCCCGGGTTCAAGTGATTCTCCTGCCTCCCCAGTAGCTGGGATTACAGGCGTGCGCCACCACGTCCAGCTAATTTTTGTATTTTTGGTAGAGACATGGTTTCACTATCTTGCCCAGGCTGGTCTTGAACTCCTGACCTAAAGTGATCATCCTCCTCAGCCTCCCAAAGTGCTGGGATTACAAATGTGAGCCACCGCGCTTGGCCATATTCATTTAATAAATATTTAATGAGCCCCCCTTGTGTGCCAGGGACTGGAATACAGTGAGCTTAGACTCCTGTGGGATAGATAGCCATGAAATGTATAGTGACACAGTTAATTAATTATGATCATGTTAAGTACGATGAAAAATAAATATAGCTAGCTACAAAGTGAGTAACAGGAACCTCAGTCTGTGGGGTTAAGAGTTTCCTGTAACAGAGTTGTTTATATACAGTGCAGCACTAACTCATATGCCCAGCCTGCCTGGGTTCAAATTCTTGACTCAATCTTGAGCAGATTATTGAACCTCATTTTCCTCATGTATAAAGTGGAGCTAGGTCTGGCTTCGTGCCTGACACCTATGTGAACCCAAAATATCTGAGACAGGTCTCAATCAATTTAGAAAGTTTATTTTGCCAAGGTTAAGGACGTGCCTGTGACACAGCCTCAGGAGGTTCTGATGACATGTGCCCAAGGTGGTTGTGGCACAGCTTGGTTTTTCTTTTTCTTTTTTTTTTTTTTTTTGAGACGGAGTTTCGCTCTTGTTACCCAGGCTGGAGTGCAATGGCGTGATCTCGGCTCACTGCAACCTCCACCTCCCGGGTTCAAGCAATTTTCCTGTCTCAGCCTCCTGAGTAGCTGGGATTACAGGCGCATGTCACTGTGCCCAGCTAATTTTTGTAATTTTTTTTTTCTTTTTGAGATGGAGTTCCACTCTTGCTGCCCAGGCTGGAGTGCAGTGGCACAATCTCAGCTCACTACAACCTCCACCTCCTGGGTTCAAGCGATTCTCCT
>NW_012100098.1:2503917-2505408 GCF_000951045.1 Mandrillus leucophaeus | reverse complement strand
ATGGTCTCGATCTCCTGACCTCGTGATCCGCCCGTCTCGGCCTCCCAAAGTGCTGGGATTACAGGCTTGAGCCACCACGCCCGGCCAGTTTTGTATTTTTAGTAGAGATGGGGTTTCATCATATTGGTCAGGCTGGTCTTGAACTCCTGACCTCAGGTGATTCACCTGTCTCAACCTCCCAAAGTGCTGGGATTACAGGTGTGAGCCACCGTGCCCGGCCCACAGCTTATTTTTTGTTGTTGTCTGTTTTGTTTTTTGAGACACAGTCTTGCTCTGTTGCCCAGGCTGGAGTGCGGTGGTGCAATCTCAGCTCACTGCAACTTCCACCTCCCAGGATGAAATGATTCTCCTGCCTCAGCCTCCTGAGTAGCTGGGGCTGCCACGCATGGCTAATTTTTTTGTATTTTTAGTAGAGACGGGGTTTCACCATGTTGGCCAGGATGGTTTTGATCTCCTGACCTCGTGATTCGGCCACCTCAGCCTCCCAAAGTGCTGGGATTACAGGTGTGAGCCAGGGCACCCAGCCGGAAACCTGAAAGGTTTGTTTTGTTTTTTTTTTGAGACGGAGTCTCGCTCTATTGGCAGGTTGGAGTGCAGTGGCGCGATCTTGGCTCACTGCAACCTCCGCATCCCGGATTCAAGCAAATCTCCTGCCTCAGGCTCCCGAGTAGCTGGGACTACAGGTGTGTGCCATCACGCCCAGCTAATTTTTGTATTTTCAGTAGAGACGGGGTTTCAGGATGTTGGCCAGGATGGTCTCGATCTCTTGACCTAGTGATCTGCCTGCCTCAGTCGCCCAAAGTGCTGGGATTACAGGGGTGAGCCACCGTGCCTGGCCACCTGAAAGGTTTTATAAAGAGAAATGACAAGCTTAGATTTGCAATTTTAAAAGCTCTCTCTGGCTACATACAACATGGAGAACTGGTTGGAGGGAAGACAAAACACATGGCAGGGAAACCAGTAAAGAGGCTGCTGTAGAAGTCGGGACCACAGGCTTGCAGCTTAGCCTAGGGTGGCGGCAGAGAAGACAGAAGGAAGCTGGCTGATTGAAGAACAGCTAGAAGGTAGAACCAACGAGACGCGCGCGCGTGTGTGTACAGGGGCAAAGGGGGAAGTGGACTAAACACTAAATAAACATCTCAGGAAAGGGCTGGGTACAGTGGCTCACGTCTGTAATCCCAGCACTTTAGGAGATCAAGGCAAGTGAATTGCTTGAGTCCAGGAGTTCAAGATCAGCCTGGCTAACATGGCAAATCTCTGTCTCTACTAAAAATACAAAAATTAGCTGGGTGTGGTGGCATGCGCCTGTAATCCCAGCTCCTTGGGAGGCTGAGTTGAGAGGACCACTTGAGCCCAGATCAAGGCTGCAGTGAGCCATGATGGCGCCACTGTACTCCAGCCTGGGCGACACAGCAAGACCCTGAGAAAGAAGAAAGGAAAGAAAGAAAGAAAAAGACAGGGAGGGAGGGAGGGAGGAAGAAAGGAGGGAGG
>NW_012100098.1:2495117-2495782 GCF_000951045.1 Mandrillus leucophaeus | reverse complement strand
AAGAAAGGAGGGAGGGAGGGAGGGAAGCAAGGAAGTTAGTTAGTTAGTTAGAGGAATGACTTGTGTTCCTGCCACATTCTTTCATTGCATGAAATGCCTTCCCCTCTACTCCATTCTTTCAGACACAGTTCCTTCCTATTTTATCCATAAAACTCTGATTTTGTCTCCTTCTTTCCAAGAGAGTTTCAGAATTTTAGAGCTGAACATTCTTGAGTAGTTGACATGACTCAGAAGCTACCTGAAGATGGCTGGGCACAGTGGCTCACACCTGTAATTCCAGCACTTTGCGAGGCTGAGGTGGGCAGATCACCTGAGGTCAGGAGTTTGAGACCAGCCTGGCCAACATGGTGAAACCCCGTCTCTACTAAGAATACAAAAATTGGGCTGGACGTGGTGGCTCACACCTGTAATCTCAGCACTTTGGGAGGCCGAGGCAGGCGGATCACAAGGTCAGGAGATCAAGACCATCCTGGCTAACATGGTGAAACCCCATTTCTACTAAAAATACAAAAAATTAGCCAGGCATGGTGGCAGGCACCTGTAGTCCTAGCTACTCCAGAGACTGAGGCAGGAAAATGGCGTGAACCCGGGAGGTGGAGGTTGCAGTGAGCCAAGATTACGCCACTGCACTTCAGCCTGGGCAACAGAGCAAGACTCCATCTCAA
>NW_012100098.1:2466927-2494957 GCF_000951045.1 Mandrillus leucophaeus | reverse complement strand
AAAAAAAAAAAAAAAAAACAAAAGTTGTCTGGGCACGGTGGTGGGGGCCTGTAAACCCAGCTACTTGGGAGGCTGAGGCAGGAGAACCACTTGAATCCGGGAGATGGAGGTTGCAGTGAGCTGAAACTGAGCCACTGTACTCGAGCCTGGGCGACAGAGTGAGACTCTGTTTTAAAACAAACAAACAAACAAAAAAAAACACTACCTGAATATGGAGACCATGTGCTAGTTAATTAGTTAACTTTTTGGGGGGGGGACAGTCTCATTCTGTCGCCCAGGCTGGAGTGCAGTGGTATGATCTTGGCTCACCTCAACCTCCGCCTCCAAGGTTAAAGCAATTCTCCTGCCTCAGCCTCCCGAGTAGCTGGGATTACAGGCGCCCACCACCACACCCGGCTAATTTTTGTATTCTTAGTAGAGACGAGGTTTCACCATATTGCCCAGGCTGGTCTTGAACTCCTGACCTTGGGTGATCCACCAGCTTCGACCTCCCAAAGTGCTGGGATTACAGGCGTGAGCCACGGTTGTAATAGATAGAAAGATAGTCAACTTTCTATCCCGTCCACCCCATCTACCCAATTCTTGTGAAGATTCAGGGCCATCTTTTAAAACTTTTCCTCTGACTACACAAGTGGTACCGTCATTAATAACCTGTGCTAATATAAAGCTCTGTGACCTATAAAGCAGTATACATATGTGGGAGCTTTCACAGCTGTATTATCTTTGGATCCTCACAGAAGTCTTACAAAATAGGTACTATTATAAGGGAAATAAACTCAGAGCTAAAGTGATATATCCAAGGTAACATTCACTAAAACAAATGTGAATGCCAAGATTGAACCTATAACCAGGGAACCCACATGGGATGCTCTACCACCTTCCATGAAGAATAAATATTCATATATATCCAGGAGGACTGTTAACTCTTGGAGGCAGTTACGTACCACTTCTGGGAATCCTTCCTAGTTTCAAGTATTAATTTAGTCAAACATGTTTACTGAGCACCTACTATGTGCTAAGTATGGCACCTAGTGTTGGAGGTGCAGCAAGGAACAAGGCAGAGACGATACCCTCATTCTAGTTCAGGGAGCTGTCAAACAAGGACACAAATATAAAAACACTGTAAGTGATAGATGCTATAAAGAAAATACAAGGCCGGGTGCAGTGGCTCACGCCTGTAATCCCAGTACTTTGGGAGGCCAAGGTTGGCGGATTACTTGAGGCCAGGAGTTCAAGCCCAGCCTGACCAACATAGTAAGACCCCGTCTCTACTAAAAATACAAAAATTAGCCATGCGTGGTGCCACGTGCCTGTAATCCCAGATACACGGGAGGCTGAGGTGGGAGAATCACTTCAACCCGGGAGGCGGAGGCAGCAGTGAGCCGAGATCGCGCCACTGCACTCCAGCCTGGGCAACAGAGCAAAACTCCGTCTCAAAAACACAAAACGAAACAAAAAAGAGTAACGTGAGAATAAGTGTGAAACGTGTCCTTTTTGCCGGCACTATGTCAGATTGGGGGATCACAGACATCCTCTCAGAAAAGTAACATTTAAGTTGAGACAGAGCTTGGTCTTCGGTAGGTGCTTAACGAAAACCATTTTCCCACAAACTTAGTTCTGGAAACGACAAATAAAGGAAAAAGTGTACTTAGTCCACACAGGGGCCGCTCCCAGGCCTCCAACCTTCGCCACCAGACTGTGACTGGAAAGTGGACAGTTCCGGCCTATCCACGCCGCCACCATTAGAGCGTGCCGCGGGTCCTCCAAGCCACCAGAAGGCGCCATGGCCTAGACACTGGCAAACTGAAATCTGGTACCTAACAGTCGAGGCACAGACGCCCCGAGTCTAGGCAAAAGACAAGGGCGGCGCTGGGAAGCCCTGAGGCCCTAGGGAATCGCGGAGGGTCACCGGGCCCTTCAAGGAGAGGGTATCCTCCGTATCCTCCGCAACGCAAACCCACACCAGTGGCATAAGAACTCTCTCTCTCTGGGACACCCTGTTTCCGGCGCCTTTAAACCGGGAAGTACTGCTGTGTCCAATCCTGACCCTCCTTCCGCACTTAGTCTTTGAGTCCTTCCCTTTCCTGGCTTGTGCTGGAGCCAAGCAGGCTGTGGCTACCAATCAGCGCTCAGAAAAGAC
This sequence comes from Mandrillus leucophaeus, assembly GCF_000951045.1. Lineage (NCBI taxonomy): Eukaryota > Metazoa > Chordata > Mammalia > Primates > Cercopithecidae > Mandrillus > Mandrillus leucophaeus. Next base: position 2,492,817 of record NW_012100098.1, on the reverse strand, counting down.
GCATGCGTCTTTGAACGAACGCGGCGTACAGTTAACTTTAACCCAAAGACAACCTCTTCTCTTCCGCTTCCCTTGCTGTGAAGATGGCGCTCTCCAGGGTGTGCTGGGCTCGGTCGGCTGTGTGGGGCTCGGCAGTCACCCCTGGACATTTTTTCACCCGGAGGCTGCAACTTGGTCGCTCTGGCCTGGCTTGGGGGGCCCCTCGGTGAGGGTCCTGTAGCAAGAAAAGCATTTTTGACGTTCAGGTTCTTTCAGTGTCTCAACCTTGCTTGCATTCTGTCTCTCAATTCTCAGAGTTCCACGCCTTGGCCCAGGAATTTTTATTTTTCTGCTCAGAATTCAAACTCCAATCCCCACTAGTGACCTGCTTCCTGACCCTCTCTACTCTCAGTGCCCCATATTGTCTGCTCTCCTCGCGTGTCCTGAGCTCATCTTTCAGCCTCACTTTTTCGGCTCAGGTTTTACCGCTACTATCTTGATTCCACCTCTCTCTGACTTAGCCTGCAGTTCAAATTGTCCCACAGGCATTACATTTTCTCCAGAGTCATGCCCTGAGTTCGTTTCCTGCCTGGCCTTTGCCTGATTTGTGTTTCACAGTCTGAATGCCTGTCTGTTCTTGACCCCAAGACCGTCCTTGGATTTCAGAAGTGTCAAGCTTGGGATACATTCTCCGAGACTCCTGCTTTACATTAGGGACTCAAGGCGTGAGGGAGCTTCTAGGACTGGTTCCCAGATAGTCTTTTTGATCTTCCTTGTAGGTCTTCAAAGCTTCACCTTTCTCCAAAGGCAGATGTGAAGAACTTGATGTCTTACCTGGTAACCAAGACAAAAGCAATTAATGGGAAATACCATCGTTTCTTGGGTCGTCATTTCCCCCGCTTCTATGTCCTGTACACAATCTTCATGAAAGGTAAAACGAAACTACATAGAAATTCCTGAATCAGCCTTTGGGCAGGGTCAAAGAGTTAGCATGAATAAGATCATTTGCAGGTTCTGCTATGGGGATGTGAGCCGAGATATCTTATATTTCATAAATGACTGCGCCTTAAGCTAATTCTTATAAATTAGCACTTCTTGAAAATGTTTCTAGAAAGATGTTACGAGAAACAACTTATGACAGCAACATGAGGGAGGGAGAATATAGGTATGTTCTCGTACTTTCTTAACCACACACCTGGCTATGGTAAAAAATTTTTGTCCTGCACCGGGCAGGGATCTGTGGCTGTACAGACCTGCCCTGTGATTTATCAGTTGACTTACCCATAGGAAAATGAGGTCTAACCCTTGTTACGAATCTATATTAGGTAGTATGTTGTAGTGGCAGTAGCACTTCATAATACTTGGTTTCCAAATGTTTTGGTTCAAATCAGAGATCCTTAATTACTAGGAGATAATATGTATCGTGTCAAGTGTCTACTCTGGAGCCAGATTGCCTGATTCAAATCCCTGCTCATCACTGTGTGATTGGACTAATTAATTAATCTCTTGGTTTTCTTATGTGAAAAATGGGAGTAATGGAACCTACCTATTTATCACATGGTTGTGAAGATTTTAAAAATTGATACATGTAAAGTATGTAGAACAGGTCCTGATCCCTAGTAAGTGCCAAATAAATGTTAGGTTATTTTCATCTAAATGTTAGGTAACAATATTATAGGTTGGTGCAAAATATTTGAGGCTTTTGTCTTTCAGTGGCAAAAACCACAATTGCTTTTGCACCAAACCTATAGTATGCTCTATGCTTTTATCATAACATTATAATAAACTACATTGCCAAATCTGAATATTATCATAATTATTACTAGCTTCATGGACTTGAAAAATTACTTATCCTTAATATGTAAAGTAGAGATAAAATTGGCTGCTTTTTCAGTTCTCGTGTAGATAAATAGGATCAAATGAGAAAAAGGGATGAAAGCATTTGTGTTTGTTTTTAAACCTTTTATTATTATTATTTTTTTTTTTTTGAGAGTCTCACCCTGTCACCCAGGCTGGAGTGCAATGGCATGATCTCGGTTCACTGCAACCTCTGCCTCCCAGGTTCAAGCAATTCTCCTGCCTCAGCCTCCCAAGTAGCTGGGAATACAGGCACCTGCCACCACACCTGGCTAATTTTTGTATTTTTAGTAGAGACAGGGTTTCATCATATTGGCCAGGCTGGTCTCAAACTCCTGACTGCGTGATCCGCCTGCCTTGGCCTCCTGAAGTGCTGGGATTACAGGCGTGAGCCACCGCGCCGGCCAACTATTATGGAAATTTTTAAACATACACAAAGGTAGAGAGAATAGTGTAACGAACTTCCATGTATTCACCTCACTTCATTATCATAACTCATGGCTGCCAATCTTCATTTATATACTTGCCTTATGTATTATTTTGAAGACATTCGATACATCATATAATGACATGTAAATCATTGATAAATATGAAAGCATTTAAAAAATAGATGCAAGAGGCCGGGCGCGGTGGCTCATGCCTGTAATCCCAGCACGTTGGGAGGCCGAGGCGGGCAGATCACCTGAGGTCGGGAGTTTGAGACTAGCCTGACCAATGTGGAGAAACCCTGTCTCTACTAAAAATAAAAAATTAGCTGGGCGTGGTGGCACATGTCTGTAATCCCAGCTACTAGGGAGGCTGAGGCAGAAGAATCACTTGAACCTGGGAGGCAGAGGTTGCGCTGAGCTGAGATCGTGCCATTGCACTCCAGCCTGGGCAACAAGAGCGAAACTTCATCTCAAAGAAAAAAAAAATAGATGCAAGAATTTTCATAGAATGAAGATTTAATAGAAATATAAATATATTGAACTAAACTACTTTTAAAAGTGTTCTAGGCTGGGCACGGTGGTTCACGCCTATAATCCCAGCACTTTGGGAGGCCAAGGCGGGCAGATTATGAGGTCAGGAGTTTGAGAGCATCCTGGCCAACATGGTGAAACCCTGTCTCTACTAAAAATACAAAAATTAGCCAGGTATGGTGACGGGCACCTATAATCCCTGCTACTCGGGAGACTGAGGCAGGGGACTTTCTTGAACTCAGGAGGCGGAGGTTGCAGTGAGCCGAGATTACACCACTGCACTCCAGCCTGGGCGACAGAGCAAGACTCCGTCTCAAAAAAAAAAAAAAAGGTGTTCCAGGCCGGGCGCAGTGACTCACACCTGTAATCCCTGCACTTTGGGAGGCCAAGGCAGGTGGATTGCTTGAGGTCAGGAGTTCGAGACCAGCCTGTCCACATGGTGAAACCCCATCTCTACTAAAAATGCAAAAATTATCAGGCGTGGTGGCACACACCTGTAATCCCAACTACTTGGGAAGCTGAGGCAGGAGAATTGCATAAACCTGGGAGGTGGAGGTTGCAGTGGGCCGAAATCATACCACTGCACTCCAGCCTGGGCAACAGAGTGAGACTCCATCTCAAAAAAAAAAAAGAAAAAAAAGTTCCAGAAAGGTGGCTGGGGAATACATAGGGTTAATTTAGCAAGACCTTCTGAAGTTAGGGAGCTTGATTTTTCGAAAGGAGTGACCAATGAAACAGAAGAGGGAGACCATGCCATAGCAGATTATAGAAGCCAAACTTAGCTAGAAGAGAGGCGATGTGCTAGGGGAGAAAAGGTTGAGAAAAGAGATTCGAGTTGACCTCAAGAGTTTCAGGTTACCTAGTTTAAAGCTTTGAATATTGTTGGGGAGGGGTGAGAGTGTTTGCATGTGATTGAACATGGAGTAGGAAGCTGTGGTTAAGATTTAAACTGGGATGACATCACACTCTGTCCTCTACTTTAATGAGGCAGGATTGCAGATGTTATGGGCTGATGCCAGAAAGGCTAGAAGAATAAAGACAAATATGTGGAAGCACAATATAAAGTTTCATCAACTTCCATACCGGGAGATGGAGCATTTGAGACAGGTATGGGCCAGGGGCAGATATCCAGAAGTTCATGGTGAGGTAATTATATTTAATCAAGATCTCAAGGTTTTTTCTTTCATTTGTTGTTCACCACTGATCAAGCTTTTACCCTTTGCCATGAGAACAAAATACTGAACTGAATGAGGCATCAGATCATTTGTAAGAATTGGGTTCATCCAGAGTTGTAGCCCTCCATAGCAAGAGCTCCACAGAATTTCTGGCACACTTTCTGAATGAAAGTTGTAAACACTAAAATCTAATTAGTTTCTGAACATATAAAAGTCTGCAAGGGGGCCAGGTGCGGTGGCTAATGCCTGTAATCCCAGCACTTTGGGAGGCTGAGGCAGGCAGATCACGAGGTTGGGAGTTCAAGACCAGCCTGGCCAACATGGTGAAACCCAGTCTCTACTAAAAGTACAAAAATTAGCTGGGTGTGGTGGTGGGCGCCTGTAATCCCAGCTACTCGGGAGGCTGAGGCAAGAGAATTGTTTGAACCTTGGAGGCGGAGGTTGCAGTGAGCCAAGATCACGCCATTGCACTGCAGCCTGGGCGACAGGGCAAGACTCTGTCTCAACAAAAAAAAGTCCTCAAGGGCAGTCAGACACGGTGGCTCACGCCTGTAATCACAGCATTTTGAGAGACTGAGGTGGGCAGATCACCTGAGATCAGGAGTTTGAGACCAGCCTGGCCAACACGGTGAAACCCCGTCTCTACTAAAAATACAAAAATTAGCTGGGCATGGTGGCGGGCGTCTGTAGTCCCAGCTACTCGGGAGGCTGAGGCAGAAGAATTGCTTGAACCTGGGAGGTGGAGGTTGCAGTGAGCAAAGATCACGCCACTGTACTCCAGCCTGGGTGATAAGAGCAAAACTCCATCTCAAAAAAAAAAAAAAAAAAAAAAAATGTTCTGCAAAGATCCAAAGGGCAGCATGAAAGTAGTATTTGGTGGTAACTTGATGGGTCGTTTTGAAGCTGAGAGTAAGAATCTAGAACCCATTCCGCAGATCAGGAAGAATTCACTGAAGGATTTGGTATAATGTCAGGCTCTGTACTAGACGTTATTTGGGATACAGAAGTAGATAAGTCAGAGGTTTTGTCCTCAAGGAACTAACTATCCAGAAGTAAATAGAAATAAAGTTGGGGACCACATGCAGTGGCTCATGCCTGTCATCCTAGCACTTTGGGAGGCCAAGGCGGACAGATCGCTGGAGGTCAGGAGATTGATACCAGCTTGTCCAACATGGTGAAATACTGTCTCGACTAAAAATACAAAAGTTAGCCTGGAGTGGTGCTCATGCCTATAATCCCAGCTACTCAGCTGACTGAGGCAGGAGGATCACTTGAACCCAAGAGGCAGAGGTTGCAGTGAGCTGGGATCACACCACTGCCCTCCAGCCTGGGTGACAGAGCAAGACTCCGTCTCAAAAAGAAAAAGAAATAAATTTGGTCCTTTTTCTGGGCTGTAATAGAAGTTTACTGTACAGTGGGGTGGAGGGATTGTCTGTTGTATTAACTTATTTGGGTTAAAACTGCATCTGTGTTTATTTCTGCTTAGTTCCGCCAAGACGTCACCAAGTGTCTTTTCCTAGGTATTATTTCCATTCCACCTTTTGCCAACTACCTGGTCTTCTTGCTAATGTGAGTATAGACTTCCATCTCCCCAACATCTTGAAGATGTGTCAATTTTTTTAAATTAATAATTACTTTAAACAGAACTTTTCATTTCAGAAGCTAGGTAGAAGTTATCAAACTTCTGCTCCAATCTTCTCATTATTCCAGGGTTCATAAAAGCCACTTAGGAAGACCTTGGTTACTGGAACACATCACATCTAGAAGTGTAGATGGCCTTGACTCTCCCTATCTCTTAGCTGCCCTGAGTCATGTGAAATAGATAGTGACCTTCTCCATCATCCCTAGAGGCAACAACTCAATCCCCGAGAGAGAGCACTTTCAGACTAATTTCTTTAGAAAAAAAAGTACATTTTGTATTCTGATAACATATTTTTATTACTTCATATCCAAAAATGACATTTCTAAACTGTGATCTTGCATGTCATTCATTATCTATTGCTGTATAACAAATAACCTCAAAGCTTAATAGCATAAAACAATAGTATAAATCATTTTCATGATTTTGTAGGTCCAGAATTAGGGCAGTGCTCAGGTGGGCGGTTGATTTCTCTCTTCCATGTAGGGTTGACAGAGGTCCCTTGGTGATATTTAGCTGCTGAATGGACTAGTCTGGAAGGTCCAAGATCACTCTTATGTCTGGTGCCCTGGCAGGGATGGCTACATGGCTAGAACTGTGAACCAGAGTGCCCAGATGTGGCTTCTTCAGTATGGCAGTCTCAGGATAGTGGGACTTCTAACTTGGGAGCTCAGGGCTCCAAGAGTGAGGGATTCTACTAGTGAGTAAGAATCTACATGACTTTATAACCTTGTCTTGAAAGTCACATAGACTCACTGCTGCTCTGTCCTACTGATTGAATCAGTCACCTAGAATGAAAAAAGGGGAGGATGTAGACCTCAGCTGTCCATAAGATGAGTGCCAGAGAATTTGAGGTCATGTTTTAAAACCACCAAACATGTAGATAAATGAATTAAAAAACAAATCGTGGCCAGGTGCACGCCTGTAATCCCAGCACTTTGGGAGGCTGAGGCGGGCAGATAATGAGGTCAGGAGATTGAGACCTTCCTGGCTAACACAGTGAAACGCCGTCTCTACTAAAAATACAAAATATTAGCTGGGCTTGGTGGCACACGCTTGTAATCCCAGCTACTCAGGAGGCTGAAGTGGTAGAATCGCTTGAACCCAGGAGGCAGAGGTTGCAGTGAGCCGAGTTCGCACCACTGCAGCCCAGCTTGGGTGACAGAGTGAGACTTTGTCTCAAAACAACAACAACAACAACAACAAATCGATTGCCTTTTACATACTGTGTCCACATAAGGACTGTGCTATAGTTAGATTGTCAACATCACATACAGTGTCCAGGTCAGTCTGCAACTCTGTCCAAAGTATGCTCTTCACATGTTTTAGTTCAAAAGGAGTCATTATGTCTGATTGCTGCATGGCAGGCTATTCTGCTAGTCCTTCCTTTCACATCACATTTCAGTAATGTTGCTTGAAATTGTGCTTCAGTGTATCTTATAAACTTTGGTCTGAGAATCACTTAAGAAAAAGGACTGACTATGGTGGCTCTCACCAGTAATCCCGGCATTTTGGGAGACTGAGGCAGGAAGATTGCTTGAGGCTAGGAGTTCGAGACCACCCTGGGAAATATAGCAAGACCTCGTCTCTGCAAAAAAATTAGAAACTTAGCCGGGCATGGTGGCCTGTGCCTGTGGTCCCAGCTACTCAGTAGGCTGTGGTGGGACGATTGCCTAGTCTAGGAGATTGAGTCTGCAGTGAGCTGTGATCATGCCACTGCACTCTAGCCTCGGTGACAGGGGACCCTGTCTCTTAAAAAAAAAAAATTAAAAAAGAAAAAGAACACTGAGGTACGGAAAGAATGTCTTCATCTCTTCTTCCTAGTATTCATGTCTACCAAATGCTTTCTTTGGCTTCCTCTGAAAGAAGCCAGTTTCAGCAAGTGAGTTTGTGATTCTTTCTCCTTTCAGGTACCTGTTTCCCAGGCAACTACTGATCAGGCATTTCTGGACCCCAAAACAACAAACTGATTTCTTAGATATCTATCATGCTTTCCGGAAGCAATCTCACCCAGAAATTATTAGTTATTTAGAAAAGGTCATCCCTCTCATTTCTGATGCAGGACTCCGGTGGCATCTGACCGATCTGTGCACCAAGGTATTCCTGCAGTTAACCCTTCCTACAAATGTGGAATCTTGTTAGACTCAGTGTGCACTAAAACTAGGTGAGAGGGGTAGTTAGGACTTTCCTAACATCTACCAATCTCTTACCTCTTCCAAGATACAGCGTGGTACCCACCCAGCAATACATGATATCTTGGCTTTGAGAGAGTGTTTCTCTAACCATCCTCTGGGCGTGAACCAACTCCAGGCTTTGCACGTGGTGAGCACTTTGAGGGCTTCTCTTTTCCATAGCATCACCATGTTTCAGATGTTTGCTTGAGCTCATGCTATTTGCCTTTCCCCTCCTATGTGGTTGTGTTACAGAAAGCCTTGAGCCGGGCCATGCTTCTCACATCTTACCTGCCTCCTCCCTTGTTGAGACATCGTTTGAAGACTCGTACAACTGTGATTCACCAACTGGACAAGGCTTTGGCAAAGCTGGGGATTGGCCAGCTGACTGCTCAGGAAGTAAAATCGGTAAGAGCTTGATTGCAACATCAACCCTCAACCCTTGGTGTGCTTTCCAGCCTACAGCAGGCCAGAGATTTACAGGGGCTCCTTGTCTTGTTTGTTACGTGGAACCCAACTTCTTTATTCTCTCACTTCATTTATCTATTTATGATTTTTATTTGTTTATTTTGAGACAGGGTCTCATTCTGTTGCCCAGGCTAGATAGAGTACAGTGGCACAGTCTTGGCTCACTGCAACCTCTGCCTCCCGGTTCCAGTGATTCTCCCACTTCAGCCTCCCAAGTAGCTGGATTACAGGTGTGGCGTGTGCCACCACGCCCAGCTATTTTTTTGTATTTTTAGTAGAGATGGTTTTTTTTTTTTTTTTTTTTTTTGAGACGGAGTCTCGCTCTGTCGCCCAGGCTGGAGTGCAGTGGCCGGATCTCAGCTCACTGCAAGCTCCGCCTCCCGGGTTCACGCCATTCTCCGGCCTCAGCCTCCCGAGTAGCTGGGACTACAGGCGCCCGCCACCTCGCCCGGCTAGTTTTTTGTATTTCTTAATAGAGACGGGGTTTCACCGTGTTAGCCAGGATGGTCTCGATCTCCTGACCTCGTGATCCGCCCGTCTCGGCCTCCCAAAGTGCTGGGATTACAGGCTTGAGCCACCGCGCCCGGCCGAGATGATTTCACCATGTTTGCCAGACTGGTCTTAAACCCCTAGCCTCAAGTGATCCATCCACCCAAAGTGCTGAGACTACAGATATGAGCTACTGCACCCAACCTGTTTATTTATTTTTTAATAGAGATGGGGTCTCGCTATGTTGACCAAGCTGGTCTTGAACTCCTAGCCTCAAGCAGTCCTCCCATCTTGGCCTCCCAAAGTGCTGGGAATACAGCCATGAACCACTGTGCCCGACTTTTTTAAAAATTATTTTTTAATTAGCCAGGAGTGGTGGCACATGCCTGTAATCCCAGCTACTTGGGAGGCTGAGACATGAGAATTGCTTGAACCCAGGAGGTGGATTGCAGTGAGCCAAGATCGCACTGGGTGACAGAGTGAGACTCTGTCTCAAAAAAAACCCAAAAAAACAAATAAAATTATTTTTTATTTTTGTAGAGACAGGGTCTCACTGTGTTGCCCAGGCTGGTCTTGAACTCCTGGGCTCAAGTGATCCTCCTGCCTTAGCCATTCAAAGTGTTGGGATTACAGGCATGAGGCACTGCACCCAGCTTCTCATCTCATTTCTGTGTCTTTTTTCTCAATAAACTTAGCTAGGGGGAAGGAATTGCCCACAGTAATTTTGGTTTGTATTTCTTCTAGCACTTCAGAAAGCAAGGATACTGCAGTTTAGACCTACTATTTTAGATTATATAGGACTCTTTGCTTGTCATCTTGTCCATCACTAGTTTTCAAATTGCCATGAGGAAAGGCTTCTTGTGGGAATAAGATTGTAACTTTTTTTTTTTTTTTGAGACAGAGTCTCGCTCTGTTGCCCAGGCTGGAGTGCAGTGGCATGATCTTGGCTCGCTGCAGCCTCCGCCTCCCACGTTGCATTGATTCTCCTGCCTCAGCCTCCCGTGTAGCTGGGACTACAGGTGTGCACCACCACGCCTGGCTAATTTTTGTATTTTTTAGTGGAGACGGGGTTTCACCATATTGGCCAGGCTGGTCTCAAACTCCTGACCTTGTGATCTGCTTACCTCAGCCTCCCAAAGTGCTGGGATTACAGGCGTGAGCCACCGTGCCCAGTGAGATTGTAACTTATTTAAAGGAGATTTAGGATTGTTTGTGGATTTCCATTTCCTTGGCATAATCACTCTGATTATTAAAGACCATTTCTCTTCTGAGCGGTATAGGCTTGTTATCTTCGTGGCCTGAATTCTACACATATTGGTGAAGATAGGTGCCGAACTTGGCTGGGAGAATGGCTGCAGATTTCCTGCAGCCTGAAAGGTAAAACACATTTCTGTGGTTATACCAGTAAAATCTAAGCCACTTTTATAATTCTGAGGTCATTTTGGAGTTAATTATGGAGTACTGTGAGACATACTGATTGAAAGGGCACAAACTCACATGCCTGCTGCATGCCCGGCAGGTAATGAAGTAGGCCGTAAGAGAAGAGGGAGTAGTGGGGATGTGGGAACATAAGAGTGAATGCATGCTAGTGTGAATCAATTTTCCAACCTTGGCACTTTCTTGTGGGGGGATATCCTGTGCTTTTTTTTTTTTTTTTTGAGACAGAGTTTTACTGTTGTTGTCCAGGCTGGAGTGCAATGGTGCAATCTCAGCTCACTGTAACCTCCGCCTCCTGGGTTCAATTGATTCTCCTGTCTCAGCCTCCCGACTAGCTGGGATTACAGGCATGCACCACCACGCCCGGCTAATTTCGTATTTTTTTTTAGTAGAGACTGGGTTTCTCCATGTTGGTCAGGCTGGTCTCAAACTCCTGACCTCAGGTGATCCGCTGGCCTCGGCCTCCCAAAGTGTTGGGATTACTGGTGTGAGCCACTGCGCCCGGCGTATCCTGTTCTTATAGGTATTTATTATAGCAGTATCTCTAGCCTCTCTCCACTAGATGCCAGTAGCACCCCTTCACCCGCAGCTGTCACAACCAAAAATGTCTCCAGACATTGCCAAGTGTCCTGGGGGTGGGGAGCAGAGAGGCAGGATTGTCCCTGTTGAGAAGTACTGGTCTAAAGGCATTCAAACTCAAAACAAAAACAGTCTACTGACCAAACACAAAGCATATGAGGGTATGTATTAGGCTTATTGGCTCCTTGTTTAGGGTGGGTCTTGATGTGGTCTGGGCCTTTGGATGTTAGGGTAGGCCTACTAATCTTGAAGCTGAGAAATGTCCGTAGAGCAGCAGCTTCTACTAGAACAATCCCAAGGTGACTGGTGTTTAGTACCATTACCATCTCTGAAGTTTCTACTGCAGTCACATGAGAAATAGAGGATGAGTTGATATGAATATATAGTAGAAGGAAAGGAAGGCATGCATGCAGGGGCTGAAACAAAGAAGGGGAACTTTGAGAAAAATAGCTTCTTCATTCCACCCCTCCCTGTACTTGGCTTCCTGCCTCCAGGCTCAAGCCATATATAGCAAGGCAGTTATAAGGCAGAGTGTTCCCAAGCCAAACCACTAACACTGTGGTGTTTTCAGAAACTGAGCTGTCTCTCTTGCTGCACAACGTGGTCCTGCTCTCCACCAACTACCTTGGGACAAGGCGCTGAGTGAACCATGGAGCGGATGGCGTTGTCCTGCAGTCGCATAGTACAGCAGTGCAGGAACAAACAGCACTTGCCAGCGAAGTGTGTGTGCACTGTTAAGTGTGTGGGAGGGAGAGAGAGGAGCAGGGGCCATGGGCTTCACAGTATGGCACACGTGGGAACTGCAGACATTCCCTTCACAGCTAGAACTGAAACAAACCCTCTTGCCAGGGGTGGCCCATGTGAGGTGTCATCCCGTCCCCCTCATAATTACTAATAGCTGGAACTGGCAGCAGCCTTTACTGGGCTTTTACTGTGATGTGTTCAGTTCATGTCCTGGGAAGTCCGCTTTTGCCCCAAGTGGGAATCCTTATTTGGCTAAGGACTGATCCACTTCCATGTTACTTACATCTGTGGGTTTTTGTTGTTGCTGGTAGAGAATTTGTGGCTGGCGAGAACAGCATTTCTTTGGCCAGAGCACTCGTGTCCATGCATGTACTTCAGTGTTTCGCTCCATCCTTTCTGATATGACCAAAAATCCAGTTGTTCTTTGTCCCCCTCACTGGCATGGGCTGACCACTTGTTTTTCAAACCCTTTGAACACCTTGACTTTTTTTTGATGGGTAACTTGCAGGAATATTCTATTGGAAAAGATAACAGGAAGTACAAGTGGTTCCTGACCCCTTCCTCAATGTTTCTAGCCTTCACTCTCCATTGTCTTTTCCGGGCTGTATTACACCCCCTGTGGATCTTCAGCGCTTTGCTGCCTCCACTGTGATGCAGCAATCCAACTGTAACTGACAGTGGCTGCCTTCTTTGGGCCATGGATCACACCTGTAAGGTACTAATTATTGCCCAGCCTGGGGAGATCGGGAGAGGTCTGCATCGAGTTAGTAAGTTGGGTTTAGCTTTTGTGTGTGCATTAGTGACTTATAGTTCTGTAATAACGTACTGTAAATGCATGAAGCACTGTTTTTAAACCCAAGTAAAGACTGCTTGAAACCTGTTGATGGAAATGACTTATGCATACTCTAATCATTTTGCTGAGTCTCCTTTTACAAGACTGACGTAACCTAACAAGTGGGGATTTAATTGGTTGGAATAGAACCTTCTGATGGGATGGAAGTTTTGCCGAAACTGATTTGAAGTTGATCTCCTTGCTGGACACTTTAAGATGGTAACAAGGAAAAGAGAATTTCATATAGTTAATGGAATGAGAAAATGGGAGCCCAGAGTAGGGACAGGGCAAAGCTCCAACAGACACAAGCAAGGCCTGCTTCAGCTGAACAGGTACACAAGGGCATATGACCAATCCAGCTCTTGGTAGTCCAAAGAGAATATTCTATTTTTCCATCATAAAATGTTTCTATTGTTAACATTAAATCCTAACTGACCTAATTAGTTTTATAACGAAGCTGGAGAAGCATCCTTTTTCTAACAAGTAACTGAATTGTGGCCTGCCGAGACAAAGAGTAACACACCATTCTTTTGAATATTTCTTTAATATTACATTTAAATATTCTCTTTAAATACAGCATTATCACAATGTAAAGAACCTAAAGGGGAGAAAATTATTTTCAGAGAACCAGACAAGCTTTGGATTCACATTGAAAATACTACCTGTGTACAGTATGTGAGAAAGGAAATTGGAAAATAGTAAGAGTTGTGGTGAGAAGAGTCATTTATCTAGGCCTAGACTGGGGCTGAAGCTGTCTGCTTCTGTGATCAGAGGCCTAGCTTTCCTAGCAACCGTGAGCTAGAATTCCGTCCAACTCAGGTAGCACCAGAAGTGAGATGGACTAGGTTGTAGAGAAGGCCTTTTGCTTGACAAGACAGTTAATGCTAAATGTTAATATTTAGCACTCAAAAGTTTGGGATCAGTGTGAATCACAACTGTAGAGTTAATGAAGGGGATGGACTTAGATTAAGAAACGACAGGTTTTCAGAAACATCAATTATCCTATGGGTTGGCAATGAGCTTAATAATTACAGATTCATATTCCTGATTTGATCCCAAAAGCTAACGTGTTCCTCATCGTGCAGCTGGAATCTACTTCCTAGATGAAGCTGGAGCCTTCCTGCAGAGGCAATGTGCAGACCTCACCCTCCCCTTCTGACACAAACTTTGAAAAAGATTCTTTTCTCCATAAAGCCAAATTCCCAATTAAGCTTCAGTCCTGTGTTTGCGGGTACCAGTCTAAGGTAGGGGAGTCTAGTTCAGTTCTGGATAGCTTCGAGATCTCAGGTACTTAAGACTCTCAACTCATGAGGCTAGGGGATGGGGACAGATAAGGATTTATGTACTTAAGTTCCCCTCCAAACTAAAACCAAGCAAACACTGGAACAAATAGGAGAGGCAGAATGAACTAAACAATGTATGTGTATTAAATACAAATCCTTTCAGGCTCAGAGTTTAGAGACTTCAGGGGTGAAATGCTTCTGCAACATACATGGTTTCTGTAAGACACCAGGGCCTTAATATCCCACAGAAAAGGCTTTATGAGGAAGATAAGTAGTGTCTCCCCCCAACACAGTTTTTCACTCTTTTGTGTGTGTGGTTAATAAACCATACCAGAAGTAATGTATGGTGTAAAGGATGCTTGAGAAGAATAGTTTTGCTCCCTACTGCCTCCATTTTAGAACAGAGGCAAAGATTGCTAATAAAAGGAAATCAGTGCTGTTCAATGGAGATCTTAGAACATAGGATGAACAGGAACCGTATTCCCCCTGATGTATTTGATTCAGAGGTAAGAACTGAATCAAACTGAATGAGTTCCATTCTATATGCTTCAAAGGTTATAATTAGAACTTGAATCCTTTGGAATCTGGGAATTGCATGTGGCATTTAAGAACTGGCGTGGCTTCCAATTTCTATACATCATCAAGATGGAGGGTCCAATAAACATTTGCGATTCTTGGACTTGAACTAGAACAGTGTAAGAACTCTCTAACCTGGTATGTTGAAAACAACCATGAGGGTAGATACAGGAAAAAAAAGAACAAAAACTGGTTGGTGACCTTAAGATTGCCACATCCTACATTCCACTAAAGCTCAGATCTCACAAAGAGGGAAAAACCTGGGTGAAAAAACAAGCACAGCACAAATATGTCATCTTTCCAAATAGCAAGCAGCCTGTTCCCACTGCCTCCTTTGGCCAGTTAATGCTCCACATAGGCCTCCTGTGGGATGGGTGAGCCCCAGCCGAAAGCTGCCTGACAGTGCTAGTATCAGATACGTACAGAAGGCTCAGGCTCTTTATAGCACATCCCCAGCCAATCCAGCTCTTTTTCTCCAAAGGAAAAAGGATGGAGGGAAAAAAAGACATAGACAAGTTTAACTCTAGTACTTAAGAACATGTGGAAGAAACAATTCAAGTTACAGACCAGGAATCCCCAGTGTGGGGAACAGGTCGGAGAACACCAAACATGTCAAATATTAACCTATTTACCAAATAGGGGATTGAAGGAAGGCAGGTTAAATTTTTGTAAATCCTGGAGATTTTGTACAGAAGCAGAGACCCTTCCACTCCCTCCTCCCGCGACTCGACCAGGTGACTTTCTAGTCTGAAGTATTATGACACACCAAAATGGGGTATCAGAATAGCCACCGAGAAAAATGAGCTTGTACTCTGCCTGGGGCTTGGGAGAGAAGGAGCTTTGCCGTGTTCTTCAAATTCTTGTGTTCTGGTCCCTACAGAAAGACTAGCTGCTTGAGTTACCCAGCTTCTCCTGTGAGATCCTAGTTCTTTGTTCCAGTGGCCCAGAAAGCTCAGTGTTCAGCACTATGCAGCTTTCTCTGCCCCAGGATCCCCAGATCAAGCTGGGGCTGGTCTCCTTGGTACTGTTTCCCTTTTAAAAAATACTCAAACAATCCTTTCCCACCCATTCCCCAAAGACCCCAATAAAATAACATGGGAGCAGCAGCTGCTTCTACAGTTTTGTTTTGAAATGGTGTTAGATAAAATAAGGGAATAAATAGAGAATGGGTAAGAGGCAGGACCTCTAGCCCCTATCACACTGCCAGAGGGAGTTCTAAGGAAGAATCTTCAGGGGGCCGATCCTCATTCTGCTGGGAGGTCTTCACCACCCCACAGCCCTCTTCATTGTCCGTGCGGAAGGGGAGGCTTGAGGGGGACCAGGAAGGGCGGAAGTCTTCATTTTCAGGCTCCTCAGGGTTACAATCTTCGGGCAATAGCGCTTCTAGGGTGGGTGTTTTCCCCACCTCTGATTTACAGAGGGCAGTTGGGTCTGTGGAGCTACAAGCCACCAGTGAGGTAACAGGGAGAGAGAAGACATTCAGATCCTTCTCCTTTGGGAAAGAGGCTGAGCCTTCTTCTGTACCAGGCTCTCCTTTCACTCCCAAGACTGGCCTCTGCTCCACTTGATAATAGACCAGGGGCCCACTGTTCAAGTAGGATGGGCTGTTCACCGCTGAGGCAGTTGGGTGGTCTGAGTTCTCGGTAAAACACAGGACAGAGGAGCCTGGGGGCAGCTGAGCCTGGATGAGAATGGGGGCTGTAAGGCCTGGGCACAGCTCTTCGGGGACAGCCAGGGGTTCCTCCAGGATGCACACACCCAGGCTCTCAATGCTCGAGTCCAGGCTGGCACTAGAGCCACTGGAATCTTCTTCTGCCTTGAGCCGTTCTAGTTCCTCTGCACTCTGCAGGTGCATCACTGCTGTCTCATTCTCAGCAATGAACTCCTGGAAGTCCTGGGTCTCAGAGCCCTGTGCTCCTGTCAGGCTGCAACTGGCAGTGGGGGAGGGCTCCTCATCTGGGGCTGCTGGGCGGCTCACCTGCCGCTTGCTCTCCAGCTCCAGCTTCATAATGGTGTGGAGGTAATGAGTCCGGACCCGGATTGGATTAAATTCAATGCGCCCTGCCATGTTCCCACAGCCATCCCGGGAGCAGCCACATGGAAAGGACATGCGATCCACCTGAGCGGGGACAAGAAGGTTGGGGCAGATGAGACCTACACTCCTAACAATGGAGATAGGAGACATCAGTTGGCAAACAGGCAGTTGGGATTTGAGGTCTCCTTATAAGAAGAAAAGCAACCAATTCAAAGCATAGCATGCAGTGTGAGCTAAGAGAACACTAGATGGTAGTTATCAGACCACTTGCATTTCAATCCCAGCTCAGCCATTAATTAGTGGTGTGACCTCAAGAGAATCATTTATCTCTCTAGGGCTTTGTTTCCTCTTCCAAATAAAAAGTAGACAAAAATCACATCACAGGGTCCTTCCAGTTAGAGTCCACAGATACTTCTCTGAATGCTGATAGTTTTCACAGAGGAAATTTACAAGCCTCAGAAACTTTTTCAGAACTTAACCTGGTTCACTGAGACAACAAAAGGCTGGACCCAAGCCTATGGCCTTCTGCAGTGACAGGCATGGGACAGTGAATGGAAGATCTTGCTACTTCAAAAAAATACATTCTGGGGAAACTAAGCAAATGTGCCTTAGTTTGCTAAGGTGCTAGAACGCAGGTTCACACAGTGGCCAATTTTTTAGCTACCTGCTTTATTTTCCCTGAGGGTTGACTAGTTTAGCTCTGAAGCAGTTGCCAAGATAATTAACTTACAGACCAGGGATATCTGGAAAGGAGATGCTTTCTACCTCCTTATCACTTTCGTATTCCAAACGGGAAAAACACATAAACCAAAAATAAAAGGAAAAATTAAAACTACAAGTAAGCAAGTAAGCATGTACAAATCACAATGTCTTTCTATGATACTGACTTACAGAAATCTCCAGTCCAGTTATACCACTTTTTTTTCCTTTGGAGATAGGGTCTTGCTCTGTCGTCCAGGCTGGAGTGCAGTGGTGCCATCATGGCTCACTGCAGCCTGCAGTGATCCTGGGCTCAAGCAACCCTCCCCGTCAGCCTCCTGAGTAGCTGGAACTACAGGCACAAAGCACTACATCTAGCTAATTTAAAAGGTTTTTTTTTTTTGAGACGGAGTCTAACTCTTGTCACCCAAGCTGCAGTGCAGTAGCATGATCTTGGCTCACTGCAACCTCTGCCTTCTCGGTTCAAGCAATTCTCCTGCCTCAGCCTCCCGAGTAGCTGGGATTACAGGCACCCATTATCACTCCCAGCTAATTTTTGTATTTTTTTGGTAGAGACGGGTTCACCATGTTGGCCAGGCTGGTCTCAAACTCCTGACCTCATGATCCGCCTGCCTCGGCCTCCCAAAGTGCTGGGATTACAGACTTGAGCCACTGCGCCTGGCCGCCAGGCCCTAATTGTAAAATATTTTGTAGAAATAGGGTCTCCCGGCCGGGTGCAGTGGCTCACACCTGTAATCTCAGCACTTTGGGAGGCAGAGGCGGGCGGATCACGAGGTCAGGAGATCGAGACCATCCTGGCTAACACGGTGAAACTCCGTCTCTACTAAACTACAAAAAGAAATTAGCCGGGCGTGGTGGCGGGCACCTGTAGTCCCAGCTACTCGGGAGGCTGAGGCAGGAGAATGGCGTGAACCTGGGAGGCAGAGCTTGCAGTGAGCCGAGATTGCGCCACTGTTCTCCAGCCTGGGCGACAGAGCGAGACTCCGTCTCAAAAAAAAGAAAAAAAAAAGAAATAGGGTCTCGCTATGTTGCCCAGCCTGGTCTCAAACTCCTGGGCTCAAGCAGTCCTTCCACCCCAGCCTCCCAAACTGCTAGTTACAGGTGTGAGCCACCATGCCAGGCCCAGCTGCATCAATTCTTAGGACTGTTATCAGGTGTGTGTGTAACAGAATAACTCATTATGGGACTGTGGTCTGAAAAGCAGTATCTGGCCAGATCTACCACAGGTATTTGTTACCCAGCTAAAAATAAAGGGTTACGAGAAATCCAATCACAAGGACTCAACATCTACACCCTCAGTAATTAAGTTCCAGATAAATTTCATTCTTTGGGATGGTATTGTCGTTTTCAACTGAAATGTGTCTTAAACTGTCCCCCATTAGAGGGCCAACAAGGGGCCAGGCATGGTGGTTCATGCCTGTAATCCCAGTACTTCGGGAGGCTGAGGCAGGCAGATCACCTGAGGTCAGGAGTTCAAGACCAGCCTGGCCAACACAATGAAACCCTGTCTCTACTAAAAATACGAAAGTTGGCTGGGCATGGTGGCTCGTGCCTGTAATCCCAGCACTTTGGGAGGCCGAGGCAGTCAGATCACGAGATCAAGAGATTGAGACCATCCTGGCCAACATGGTGAAATCCTGTCTCTACTAAAAATATAAAAATTAGCTGGGTATGGTGGTGCACGCCTGTAGTCCCAGCTACTCGGGAGGCTGAGGCAGGAGAATTGCTTGAACCCGGGAGGCAGAGGTTGCAGTGAGCCGAGATCACGCCACTGCACTCCAGCCTGGCGATAGAGCGAGACTCCATCTCAAAAAAAAAAAAAAAAAATTACAACAATTAGCCGGGCATGGTGGTGCACACCTGTAATCCCAGCTACTTGGGAGGCTGAGGCGGGAGAATCACTTGAACCCGGGAGGTGGAGGTTGCAGTGAGCCGAGATTACGCCACTGCACTCCAGTCTGGGCGATGGAACGAGACTCCATCTCAAAAAAAAAAAAAAAAAAAAAAAAAAAGGGCGGCCAAAAAGACATGATACTTTCTCTTTCATGTGACTATGGTTTTAAGCTCTGCTAGGCCATGTCTGATCCTGAATTATAAAGCTCTGAATACTATTTTGATTTTTCAAAATTGGAATAAAGGTACTAAGTGTTTGCAGATAGAATCTATAGGCCCGCATCATTCTCTAACTTTTTGAGACAGGGTCTTGCTCTGTCGCCCAGGCTGGAGTGCAGTGGCACATTCATAGCTTACTGCAACCTATGCCTTCCAGGCTCAAGTGATCCTCCTCCCATCTCAGCCTCCTGAGTACCTGGGACTACAGGCTGATGCTACCACGCCCAGCTAATTTTTGTATTTTTTGTAGAGATGGGGTTTAGTCATGTTGCCCAGGCTGGTCTCAAATTCCTGGGAGGCAATCTGCCTGCCTGCCTCAACCTCCCAAAGTGCTGGGGATTACAGATGTGAGCCACAGCACCCAGCCCTGCTTCCTTTTATCTCAAGGAATCAGTATTTAGGAAACAGTTACTAAATGTTACTAAAAAATTTTTTTTTTTTTAAAGAGACAGGGAATCACTCTGCAACCCAGGATGGAGTGCACTGGTGTGAACTCAGCTCACTGCAGCCTCAACCTCCTGGACTCAAGAGATCCTCCTACCTCAGCCTCCCAAGTAGCTAGGATTAGAGGTGTGAGCCACCGTGCCTGGCCGTGTGTTCTTTGCTTACTCTGTTGATGGAGGAGGGTTGTGGAATTGGAGAGTGTTCACAGCCATAGGGAAAGCACCCCTGAATGGGCCTCCCATGTTCAGTGGCACCCACACCTCACCACGCTGACCCTGGTGTAGATATACTATCTCAGGCCAACTTGGACGGACCTGGCATTTAATCCCAGCCTGGCTGCAGGCACACGCTTCTGGGTCACAATACAGTCGGCAGTCACAACCACATTCTTCCCGTGACAGGCGGATGGCTCGAAGTTCTTGCTTCTCTTCAGCATCAATGCGGTGGACCCCAGAAGCCCTCAGCAGGGCCCGTCGCCGCTTGGTGGGCAGAGGCTGCAGGAAGAAGTAATCGTCCACCTCCACATTTTCCACATCAATATCTTCATCTGACACATCATCCAGCGTCAGGCCATCGGCCTCCACCGACTCCACTGTCCCATTCTTGGTCAGCTGCCAAGAGACAGGAAAGGTTAGCCTCATAGACATGAGTGGCATGCACCTCCTCAATGACCATCCCAGAGCAGCGCTGTCCCTTGAACTTTCTGCAATCATGGGAATATCTGTGCTGTCCAAAATGATGGCAGCTGCTAGCACATGTGGCTACTGAGCACTAGAAATGCGGCAACCGGAAAACTGTCGTTTTATTTATTTATTTTTTTGAGACGAGTCTTATTCTGTCGTCCAGGCGGGAGTGCAGTGGTGTGATCTTGGCTCACTACAACCTCTGCCTCCTGGGTTCAAGTGATTCTCCTGCCTCCCAAGCAGTTGGGATTACAGGTGTGAGCTACCATGCCTGGCTAATTTTTTCTAATTTTAGTAGAGACAGGGTTTCACTGTGTTGGCCAGGCTAGTCTTGAACTCCTGGCCTCAAGTGATCCACACACCTCAGCCTCCCAAAGTGCTGGGGTCCACTGTGCCAGCCCAATTTACATAATTTTAATGAATAGCTGTATGTGACTACTGGCTGCTATATTTACTAGCATCGGTCAAAAGAATAAATCCAGAGTAGGAAGATGGGAAATCTTATGCACCATGACCTTTCTGGGTCCAACCTTCTCAAAAACCCGTCTCATCTTCCCTCCTACACGAAAATCTATTTCCACAAACGTACCCTCCATTTCCAGACACGTGTCCCCTAATTTACGCTCACTTGCCTTCTAACACAGAGAGAAAAAGGTACATGACTGGGTGATGCTTGGATATATAGAAAAATGTGAAACACCTTCAAGTTGCACCCACTGCATGCAAAACTACGTTCTTGAAAAAAAGGGCACATCGAAGTGTAGTAAAAGGCTACCAGGTCTTCATCAATGAACCCAAATCCCCACAGTGTGAACAATTATCTGTGCATGCACTTAAAGAGCTCCATTTTACTGTCAGGAGAAAAAGCAAATATATTAACAGATATTAAAGAAAGCCCTTAGCTGAGAAAAAATGTATTCCTTCTCCTTTCTAACTTTTTTTTTTGGAGACAGGGTCTCACTGTCGCTCAGGCTGGAGTGCAGTGCATGATCTCGGCTCACTGCAATCTCCGCCGCCTGGGTTCAAGTGATTCTCCTGCCTCAGTCTCCCAAGTAGCTGGAAATAAC
Organism: Mandrillus leucophaeus; assembly: GCF_000951045.1. NCBI lineage: Eukaryota > Metazoa > Chordata > Mammalia > Primates > Cercopithecidae > Mandrillus > Mandrillus leucophaeus. The sequence goes on along the minus strand of NW_012100098.1, from coordinate 2,471,568 downwards.
AGGTGCCTGCCACCATGCCCAGCTAATTTTTGTATTTTTAGTGGAGGCGGGGTTTCACAATGTTGGCCAGGCTGGTCTCAAACTCCCGACCTCAACTGATCCACCTGCCTCCGCCTCCCAAAGTGCTACAATTACAGGTGTGAGCTACTGCACCGGGCCTAATCCTTTTTTATTTGACTTCAAAGAAAAGCTGTATGTGAGGAAAGGTGGTATCAATAACACTGAGTGTACTAGGTACAGGCAGAAATCTGGGTTTTCTGGGCTGGGATGGATAGAGAGCCAAGAAAGGGAGTCTCGGTGGAAGGACAGATGGAAGACAAGCTGTGGCTGAAAGAGTTCTGAAAACTCACTAGAGAATTCAAGTAAAGAAAATGAGGCCTCATAATCCCTGGGGCTCTGGAAGCTGCTAGCAGGATGAAAGCCACGTGACTGGAGCCTTTGGTTGATTTCATCAGACAACCACAGAGTAGAGCTGGTAAAGGGACAACTCCTGGGAGAGACGTGATGCAATAGACTTGGGTAATCAGCTACACACCTGGTTTTCTTGTTTGTTTGTGGGGGAGGCGGTAGAGAAATGAAAAGTAATGTGGGGCTTCTGGAGGTTCCCTAGTCAGTGGTTTTAGTACTAGGCAGGCCAACTACAAGGGCCTTTCTGTGGATCTCAGGATTGCTCCTGTCTACATCTCCAGGGTTGACCTCCCGCTAAGCATCCCCTCTCCTACTGTCCTCTCATAGGCAAGGGATTAGAGATGTAACACAAGGACACTCATGTAGATGTGAGAATTTAAATATCAAGACAGAAGTGGCATTTCACATCAGTGAGAAAAGAGGCTTCTAGTTACTAAATGGTATTGGAACAACTGGATATTTTCTGGGGGAAAAAAGATTCCCAATTTATACTGTTCACGATAATGAGTTCCATATGGATAACAGGCCAAAATACAAAAAATGAAATAAAAATATTAGGAAAATTATGGTTAAAATTGCAGAACACCAAGCAGCTGCTGGAACAACCCCAAAGGAAGACAAACATTAGATGGTACATGAGAGATGCAGAATGTACATTTTTTGAAACCAACTGCCTCTCTTATAGAGGGCTAAAAACAGGCGTGGGGCAGTGGCGCATTAATGTTACCCCAGCACCTCTGAGAGACTAAGGGGGAAGAATCGCTTAAGGCCAGGAGTTTGAGACCAGCTTGGGCAACAGAACAAGACCCTGTCTCTACAAAAATTGGCCGGACACGGTGGCTCACTCCTGTAATCCCAGCACTTTGGGAGGCCGAGGCAGGTGGATCAATTGAGGCCAGGACTTCGAGACTAGCCTGGCCAAAGTGGCAAAACTTCATCTCTACTAAAAATAAAAAAATTAGCCCAGCATGGTGGTACATGCCTATAATCTCAGTTGAGGGAGGCTGAGGCACAAGAATTGCTTGGACCTGGGAGACGGAGGTTGCAGTTAACCAAGATTGTGCCACTGCACTCCAGCCTGGGCAACAGAGAGAGACCCTGTCTCAAAAGAAAAAAAAAAAAAAAAACTACAAAAATTAACCAGACGTGGTGGTGATGCAGCTGTAGTCCCAGCTATTTGAGAGGCTAAGGCAGGAGGATTGCTTGAGGCCAGAAGTTTGAGGTTACACTAAGCTATGATCAGGCCTCTGCACTCCAGCCTGGGTGACACAGTGAGACCCTATTTCAAGAGAGGAAAAAAAAAAAATCTAAGCAAAGAATAAACTAGCTAAGGTAAAGCAAGGGCTTCCTCTTGACATATAAAGATAAACCTGGTGCAGTGGCCCACACCTGTAGTCCCAACTACTTGGGAGGCTGAGGTGGAAGGATCGCTTGAGCCCAGGAGTTTGAGACTAGCCTGGGCAACAAAATGAGACCCCATCTTTAAAAAAACAGAGTGCTGTATTAGATGTCATCACTGCTGGTGCTCACTAAACATCCTGCTAACAAGTAGAGCTTCTGTATCTGTCTTGGGTTTGCCTGGCTTTGTCCCTAGAATTCCTGTAAGTGGAGAACACAGAACGGGATGGTTACTGTTTTGACAGATCATTCCTCTGCCAGATTTAGGAGAGAGGAGTTTTCTTCTAGGGAAAGGAAGGAATGCCTTCAGTGCAATTGATGAGAACAGTGTTTATTTGCCCAGCTGTTGCTACAGCAGCTGGAAGGTGATAGGGTCAGTGATGGAATTCCTACGACAGAGGAAAGGGAAGCCTGAATGTCATTCTAGAGTGAGAAAAACAGGTGTAGGGCTTTAGGAATAGTCTGAGGGAAGTAGACATAGAGCTCTCAGAGAAAGAAAGGAATGAGATGCTCTGGTTAGCCTACATTCTCTACCACCAGTTCTCCAACTACACCACATTCTAATGTGTCTCTCTCATGACTCTGGAAATAATGGAGCTACCTGTTTTAATATGGGTCAGCATGCTTTGGGCTCCAAAGAAACCTGGCCAGGCTTAAACTGGTGTTCTTCAAATTTGGAATCAGGATCTCTGGGGGAAATTGTTGAGAATTAGTAGAAACTATAGCTATGGGAATACCAAACAGTGCCAAGATAAAAAATGGGTGGCTATGGGCCAAGCGCGGTGGCTCACGCCTGTAATCCCAACACTTTGGGAGGCCGAGGCAGGCAGATCACGAGGTCAGGAGATCGAGACCATCCTGGCTAACATGGTGAAACCACATCTCTATTAAAAATACAAAAAAAAAAAAAATTAGCCGGGCGTGGTGTTGGGCACCTATAGTCCCAGCTACTCAGGAGGCTGAGGCAGCAGAATGGCGTGAACCGAAGAGGCGGAGCTTGTAGTGAGCCGAGATGGCACCACTGCACTCCAGCCTGGGCAAAAGAGCGAGATTCCGTCCCAAAAAAAAAAAAAAAATGGGTGGCTATGAAGAGGCATCTAAGGTGGGTCTTTTCCCGGCCTCTCTCTCTCTCAAAGAGCTGGTGCTGTATCAGGTGGCAGGCATAGTATTATACAAGTCTAAATAACTATTTGATAATGCTGTTTGTATCTACAAGATTATCACGTAAGGGTGATGGGGGTTATAGAAACAGCAGGATCCTTTCAGAGAATGTGAAATATCCAAAACCTGTTCTGTGCATCCAGTCAAGGGACAATCATTTGACCAGAAATTGAAAACTGTGCTTCCTTGGGTTCCAGGGTGACAGACCTGAATGCCTGGACGTATTCACATTTTAAACCTAAAAAAAGAAAAAATTGGGGGAGGTTGGGCATGGTGGCTCATGCCTGTAATCCCGGCACTTTGGGAGGTCGAGAGGGGAGGACCCCTTGAGCCCAGGAATTGAGATCCCATTACTATTAAAAAAAATACTAGCCAGGCATGGTGACATGAGCCTGTGGTTCCCAGCTACTTGGGAGGCTGAGATGGGCAGATGGCTTGAGGCCAGGAGTTTAAGGCTGCAATGAGCTGTGATTGAGTCACTGCACTCCAGCCTGGGTGACAGAGAGAGACCCTGTCTCAAAATAAAACACACATACATACATACATACATACATAAAACTGAGGGAGGCAGTGGGGGTTTGGGAGGAGGAAATTTTAGGGAAGCCATTTTGCTATATCTGGTAGACTCCCCTGCCAGATAAAAAGAAGGGAGTTTCGGACTAAGATTTGATTCCAAATCTGAGATTTCTCATTAGAAAGAGTTGAAATCTCTATACCCCAAGGACAACAGTCAAATTAAAAGAAAAAAAAAAATTGGTTGAGTGCAGTGGCTCACACCTGTAGTCTCAGCACTTTGGGAGACCAAGGCAGGTAGATCACTTGAGACCAGGAGTTCGAGACCAGCCTAGGCAATATGGCAAAACCCTGTCTCTACTAAAAATACAAAAACTAGACAGATGCACACCTGTAATCCCAGCTACTCTTGAGGCTGAGGCACAAGAAATTGCTTGAACCCAGGGAGGCTGAGGTTGCAGTGAGCTGAGATCATGCCAGTGCACTCCAGTCCCCTGGGCGACAGAGCAAGACTCTGTTCCGGGGAAAAAAAAAAAAAATCAATCAACCAACCAACCAATGAACCTAAATGGTTTCCTACATGGACAGCAGCAGACCCCAGACCCCTTAGGCACCTTCATTTTTTTGGCGTGGAGTTTCTCTTCCTTCAGGTGCTCACGCAGAATCTCTCGATGGTTCACCTCCTGTTCTTGGGCAAACTCACAGAGTGTGTAGCTCCGTACAGAGTTATGGCGCTGGGCCATGCCCAGTGAGCTACCACCCTGGCTGGGCACACTGGTAAAACCCTGGCGCCGGGCAAAGTAGTATACAGTCACCTGGTCAAAGCGTACATTCTTCCTCCGCAGCTGCTTCTGCCGCTTCAGGATGGATGTGGCTGAGAAGGGAGCACAGAGAGATGTTTTATTTATTTTTCTACTTACTTATTTATTTATTTATTTATTTATTTTTGGCGTCTCGCTCTGTCACCCACGCTGGAGTGCAGTGGCGTGATCTCGGCTCACTGCAAGCTCCACCTCTCGGGTTCACACCATTCTGCCTCAGCCTCCTGAGTAGCTGGGACTACAGGCACCCACCACCACGCCCGGCTAATTTTTTGTATTTTTAGTAGAGACAGAGTTTCACCGTGTTAGCCAGGATGGTCTCGATCTCCTGACCTCGTGA
>NW_012100098.1:2461661-2462827 GCF_000951045.1 Mandrillus leucophaeus | reverse complement strand
AAAAAAAAAAAAAAAAACTACAAAAATTAACCAGACGTGGTGGTGATGCAGCTGTAGTCCCAGCTATTTGAGAGGCTAAGGCAGGAGGATTGCTTGAGGCCAGAAGTTTGAGGTTACACTAAGCTATGATCAGGCCTCTGCACTCCAGCCTGGGTGACACAGTGAGACCCTATTTCAAGAGAGGAAAAAAAAAAAATCTAAGCAAAGAATAAACTAGCTAAGGTAAAGCAAGGGCTTCCTCTTGACATATAAAGATAAACCTGGTGCAGTGGCCCACACCTGTAGTCCCAACTACTTGGGAGGCTGAGGTGGAAGGATCGCTTGAGCCCAGGAGTTTGAGACTAGCCTGGGCAACAAAATGAGACCCCATCTTTAAAAAAACAGAGTGCTGTATTAGATGTCATCACTGCTGGTGCTCACTAAACATCCTGCTAACAAGTAGAGCTTCTGTATCTGTCTTGGGTTTGCCTGGCTTTGTCCCTAGAATTCCTGTAAGTGGAGAACACAGAACGGGATGGTTACTGTTTTGACAGATCATTCCTCTGCCAGATTTAGGAGAGAGGAGTTTTCTTCTAGGGAAAGGAAGGAATGCCTTCAGTGCAATTGATGAGAACAGTGTTTATTTGCCCAGCTGTTGCTACAGCAGCTGGAAGGTGATAGGGTCAGTGATGGAATTCCTACGACAGAGGAAAGGGAAGCCTGAATGTCATTCTAGAGTGAGAAAAACAGGTGTAGGGCTTTAGGAATAGTCTGAGGGAAGTAGACATAGAGCTCTCAGAGAAAGAAAGGAATGAGATGCTCTGGTTAGCCTACATTCTCTACCACCAGTTCTCCAACTACACCACATTCTAATGTGTCTCTCTCATGACTCTGGAAATAATGGAGCTACCTGTTTTAATATGGGTCAGCATGCTTTGGGCTCCAAAGAAACCTGGCCAGGCTTAAACTGGTGTTCTTCAAATTTGGAATCAGGATCTCTGGGGGAAATTGTTGAGAATTAGTAGAAACTATAGCTATGGGAATACCAAACAGTGCCAAGATAAAAAATGGGTGGCTATGGGCCAAGCGCGGTGGCTCACGCCTGTAATCCCAACACTTTGGGAGGCCGAGGCAGGCAGATCACGAGGTCAGGAGATCGAGACCATCCTGGCTAACATGGTGAAACC
>NW_012100098.1:2442468-2454911 GCF_000951045.1 Mandrillus leucophaeus | reverse complement strand
AGGCTGAGGCAGGAGAATCACTTGAACCTGGGAGACGGAGGTTGCAGTGAGCCAAGATTGTGCCACTGCACTCCAGCCTGGGTGACAGGGCAAGACTCCATCTCAAAAAAAAAAAAAAATTTCAGCTGAATTATACTAACCATATTTCTTTATTTTCTTTTTTCCTTTGAGACAGGGTCTTGCTGTGTCACCCAGGCTAGAGTACAGTGGCACAATCACTGCTCACTGCAGTCTCAACCTCCCAGGCCCAAGTGATCCTCCTACCTTAGCCTCCAGAGTAGCTGGGACTAGAGGTGCACGCCACCACACCCAGCTAATTTTTGTATTTTTTGTAGAGACGGGGTTTCGCCATGTTGCCCAAGCTGGTCTCAAACCCCTGAGTTCGAGTGATCCACCCACCTCAGCTTCCCAAAGTGCTGAGATTACAGGCATGAGCCACTGCACCCGGCCACTAACCACATTTCAAGTGCTCAATAGCCACATATGGCAACTGGCTACTGTTAGACGATGCAGATACAGAACATTTCTATCGTAACAGAAAATTCCATTCGACAGCACTGATCTGCAGCAGGGGACAGCGAACTGTCAAGGGCCAGACAGTAACTATTCTAGGCTCTACAGGCCATGAGGTCTCTGTTGCAATAATTCAACTCTGCCACTGTAGCGTGAAAGTAATCACAGACAATGGGTATGACTGTGTTCCAACAAAACTTTAGTTTCAAAACAGGCATTGGGCCAGATTTGGCCCATGGGCAACCCCTCATATATAATATCAGAAGTTCTTTCCCAGAACTAACAGACCTGTAAGAATTAAGAAATCTTGGCCAGCCACAGTGACTCACGCCTGTAATCCCTGCACTTTGGGAGGCTGAGGCGGGTGGATCACCTGAGTCCAGGAGTTCGAGACCAGCCTGGCCAATATGATGAAACCTTGTCTCTACTAAAAACACAAAAAATTATCCGGGCGTGGTGGCGGGCGCCTGTAATCCCAACTACTCAGGAGGCCTGAAGCAGGAGAATCACTTGAACCCAGGAGGCAGAGGTTGCAGTGAGCTGAGATGGCGCCACTGCACTCCAGCCTGGGCAACAAGAGCGGACTCCGTCTCGAGAAAAAAAAGAATTAAGAAATCTGGATTTGCCCCAGTTGTCCAAGCAGCAAGCATTTATATCCTGCTACAGCTCAATTTCCTGGAACTCTCTGGGACTCTGGTGGGGGCAGGGTAGAGTCCTGGACTCCTTCTTCAATCTAATTTAACCCATTCTGGGAACCAGCAACCCACAACACAAGTAAAATCAGCTAGAATAAATCAGACTTCAGTCTACAGTATTAGAGAAATGAGGTCCTCCAAAGAGCAAGGAAAGATGATGATTAAGGGCAAATCCCCAAGCCACATAGAAGCTGCTTCAAGCTGCCATGGGTTCTACTGCTTGGGGAATGTGGGTATAGGCAGGGAGGGAGCAGCTTACTCACGTGTGAAGCTGGCAGTGGTAGGAGGATTGAGGCTGTCGCAGCTGTCAGCACTATCGCTGCTGGAGATCTCATCATCCGAGTTGGAAACTGATGAGCCCACATCCACATCATCAAACTTCCTCTTGAGACCCGAGCCCGTGAATGCATCCATTGGTTTCAAAGGGGTTTCCTTGGGGAGCCCAACAAGTTGGCCCCAAAGCCCCTGCTCACCACCAGCTAGCCAGGTACATTAGGATTCTGCCCAGGGAAAAAAAGGAATCAGCATTCCTGTCCCAAGACAGACCCCTCCCCAGTCTACACACACAGCTCTCTAAAGCACGCACCTCACCTAGCACTGACGTCTGCTTTCTCAACATTATGTTCTTTCTCTACTAGCTCTGGCCAACATTCTCCTACTTTCATTTCCCAACAGCCCCTCCATTCTTAGTCACTCTTAGAATAATGAGATGGGTAGCAGCGGCACCTTTCCCAGTGGAGGGAAGGCCTTTGCTTCCAATCCAACTGGGGTCTAGGCTTCATTAGCCCAGGAATCACAGTAGCTGCTCTTCTGATCACATAGGAAAGCTCTCCAAGGGACCAGTGAGAAGAACTTGAGATCAAAAACACAATTATCACTGCTACTTGTTTGGTTGGCAAAAAAAAAAAAAAAAAAAAAAGGGAAAAAAAGCAGAATTAGGCTTTGCCTAAACCAAGACTAGACCCAACTATTTATCTATTTTAGAGACAGTGTCTCACTGTGTTGCCCAGGCTGGTCTTGAACACCTAGACTCGAGCAATCCTCCTGCCTCAGCCTCCAGAGTAGCTGGGACTACAGGGCACATGCCACTGAACCCGGCTAGACCCACTTATTTTTCCTAGTGATAATACAGCCCGGCATTTCCCAAAGTGCCTATCTTATGGTATTAATAGCTTTTACATAGAAATGGGACTGCTGTGTCAAAAGGGTTTTAAAAATTGCCTATAGTGGAACCTCTTAGAGGTTTTTAATATACTAATAAGGATGGTGACGGCTGAGAGAACACAGAACGCAGTGTTTCTACAAACCTGATTATGGAACCTACTGTTTCCAAGGTATTTTAGAGTGCAAATAATGCTTGGAATACACTTTGGGAAATACTGCTTCAGGCACTCAATTTTGAAGGACATTAGCAGTCAGGAAAACCCTTTACCCAGATCTTCACAAGTGTAAAGTGTCTCACCAGGCTTCTATAAAGGTCAAATTTGGTACCAAAGAATGGACCCAAGATTAGAATCTGCATGGCTTCAAAACCCAGAATCTTTCCCAATCTCATACTGCTCCATAAAATAGGGCTCATCTGGTCTGTCACCATCCTCTGTGCAAGGACATCGTAGCTTTACAATCTTTGCCCTCTATAAAGAAATCAGCAAGGGGAAAACAAATAGCAAGAGAAGTAACAATTTATTCTGGTTATATCAATATGGCAAGCAGTGTTGTTTTCAACACGCTTTAATACAACCAAGGAGGCTGAGATAGTCCATTTCCTAGGTACAAATCTTTTTCCTCCATCTTTGGATTTAAGTTCCAGAAGGACACGAATCTGCTCAGCAGAAATGCTGTCAGAGCGGGAGCCATGTGTGATGAGACACGAACCCTCCCTTGCCTCAGTAATGCCAGAATCTCCCCAGACTATGATCTCACTAGTTGCTAATTATGCAGCAGGAATAACAACACTGCCCAGAACGACAGGGCTGCATTACTGCAGAGCAGCTACCCAGAATATACTGTGGTGTTAAGAGATGCCTGCTACAGAGCTGTTTTTCTGGACTGTGTCTGTTGGAAGCAATTTGCCTGCTCTTGGGTCAGCTCTACAAAGTCAACCAGACCTAATAAGTACCTTAGAGAAGGTATTTCCTAATCTATCCAGATTGCATCCAATTCTGCATTCAAGTCACGAGATGTACCTAAGAAACCTCAGCCATCAGAAGTCTAGACAAGCACATTCCTGAAATAAATTTGGCCAGGGAGGAAAAAAAAGAATCAAATATTTGATAAAAATTGTAATTAAATTAAAAAACACGCCCAAAGTATCGGTTCAGTTCTTCAGGTTACTGATCTTACCATCAGAGGTCACATTCTTAGGGCATGGTAAGAAAGGAGCAAGCCGAGGGCTTTTTATGGGTTAAGATTTTAGCTGAGTTTAAAGATACCCATCAACAAGAAGACATTTATGCAGCCCACAGACACATGAAAAAATGCTCATCATCACTCGCCATCAGAGAAATGCAAATCAAAACCACAGTGAGATACCATCTCACACCAGTTACAATGGCGATCATTAAAAAGTCAGGAAACAACAGGTGCTGGAGAGGATGTGGAGAAATAGGAACACTTTTACACTGTTGGTGGCACTGTAAACTAGTTCAACCATTGTGGAAAAGAGTGTGGCGATTCCTCAAGGATCTAGAACTAGAAAGACCATTTGACCCAGCCAGCCCATGACTGGGTATACACCCAAAGGATTATAAATCATGCTGCTATAAAGACACATGCACATGTATGTTTATTGCGGCACTATTCACAATAGCAAAGACTGGGAACCAACTCAAATGTCCATCAATGATAGACTGGATTAAGAACATGTGGCACATATACACCATGGAATACTATGCAGCCATAAAAAAGGATGAGTTCATGTCCTTTATAGGGACATGGATGAAGCTGGAAACCATCATTCTCAGCAAACTATCACAAGGACAAAAAACCAAACACCGCATGTTCTCACTCATAGGTGGGAACTGAACAATGAAAACACCTGAACACAGAGTGGGGAACATCACATACTGGGGCCTGTTGTAGGGTGGGGGAAGTGGGGAGGGATAGCATTAGGAGATATACCTGATGTAAATGATGAGTTGATGGGTGCAGCATACCAACATGGCACGTGTATACATACGTAACAAGCCTGCACGTTGTGTACATGTAGCCTAGAACATAAAGTATTAAAAAAAAAAAAGATACCTATCAACAAACTTCTCATTCCATTCTATTGTAGCAGGGAGGGAGAACCACTTGTGACTGAATACTTATGTTGGTGGGACTTTTTAGAGATAGAATTTACGGTGGCTCACGTCTGTAATCCCAGCACTTTGGGAGTCCGAGGCGGGCAGATCACCTGAGGTTGGGAGTTCAAGACCAGCCTGAACAACAGGGAGAAACCCTATCTCCACTAAAAAAAAAAAAAAAAAAATTAGCCAGGCGTGGTGGCGCATGCCTGTAATCCCAGCTACTTGGGAGGCTGAGGCAAGAGAATCGCTTGAACCTGGGAGGTGGAGGTTGTGGTGAGCCAAGATCACACCATTGCACTCCAGCCTGTACAACAAGAGTGAAACTGTCTCAAAAAAAAAAAAAAAAAAGATATATAATAATGTTGCCCACTGAATTTAATTTTGCCTCCCCACTTATCAGCCATATGATAAATCTGACCGAGCTAAAAATCTGCTTTCTCAGAAAGGGTTTTAGGCCCACCTGAGTTGTAACTGAGCTCCAGTTAGTGCTGCTACTAGAAAAGTGGCCTTTGGCCAGGCACAGTGGCTCACGCCTGTAATCCCAGCACTTTGAGAGGCTGAGGGAGGCAGATCACTTGAGTCCAGGAGCTCAAGACCAGCCTGGGCAACATGGCAAAACCCCGTTTCTACAAAAAATACAAAAATTAGCTGCGTATGGTGGTGTGCGCCTTTAGTCCCTGCTACTTGGGAGGCTGCTACTTGGGAGGCTGAGAGGATCACTTGAGCCCAAGAGGTCCAGGCTTGCAGTGAGCTGTGATTGCGCCACTGCACTCTAGCCTAGGCGACATGTCAAGCGAGACCTTGTCAAAAAAAAAAAAAAAAAGGAGGGAGGGAGGGAAGAGAAGAAAGAAGGCAGGCAGGCAGGCAGGCTTTTTCCTCAGCCTGGAAACACTCAAGGATTTATGACTGGAGTAAATGTCCACTCCTGTTCTTTCCTCAGGTGTCCCCAGGCTTCTGGTAGCATCTCCTTTGAATATTTCTCTCTAAGCCTCATATGAACTTGGGTCTGCTCCAAAATCATCTTTATTACTAGAATTCTCCACGGTCTTAACCCGGTTGCCCTCAGGAGTATCAGTTCTCTCTAACTTTTTGTGAGCTTGGATGCAGCAAGGATTGCTGGCTGCTTGTTCTATTCTCCTCCTCCTACTTCTGGAATAGTGGTTTCTGGGCAATGACAGGAGATAGGTAAGAAAGAAAAAAGATGTGACATTTAGGAGAAAAGTATTTTCCTTAAGCTGTCTGAGAATAAGTAGAACCTATGGCTATGTGTGTAAATAACATGTATACTGACTTATGGTCAAACTCTTCCATTCACGTGGATGGCACTCAGGGAAATCCTCAAGGAGACTCCATTGCGCTCTTCACCCTACCCAGGCTGTTAGCAGCATTTTCTCTGACATTAGCTCCATTATTTTTTTAAAAAGAAAAAAGATCTATTATATCCCAACAAGCAATATAAGATTAAATTTCAACCCAGCTCCCCTTGTCCAAGTCTCTGATATGAACTTGACTTTTAGATAAAGATGTTCACTGGGCACCAAGAACAAACCTCCTGTTCACTTCCATTAGTGCCCTGAAGAAATCCTTCTTTGGGAGGCTGAGGCAGGAGGATTGCTTAAGGCCAGGAGTGCAAAACCAACTTGGCCAACACAGCGAGACCCTGTGTATTTTTGAAAAATTGGCCCGACATGGTGGCACATGCCTGCAATCCCAGCACTTCGGGAGGCCAAGGCAGGCAGATCACTTGAAGCCAGGAGTTCAAGACCAGCTTGGCCAACATGGCAAAACCCTGCCTCTATTAAAAATACAAAAACTAGTTGGGCATGGTGGTATGTGCCTGTCGTCCCAGCTACTTGGGAGGCTAAGGCGGGAGGATTGCTTGAACCCAGGAGGCAGAGGTTGCAGTGAGCCGAGATTGCGCCACTGCACCCCAGCCTGGGTGACAGAGCTGGGGTGACAGAGCCAGACCCTGTCTCAAAAAATAAATAAATAAAATATTTTTTTGAAAAAAGAAATCTTTCTTTGCAATAGTAACAGAATAGTTTCCATACTTCCCAATTCATCAAATTAATCTTTCAAGCTACAACTAGAAAAATCAGTCATTCCTACCTCTCTCAATTATTCATTGGTAGAGGATCAATGCCCGTGTTCAAGAGATACATTTGTTAAGTTTTAGCACCTGGGAATGCAGGTAAAAACTGACAGTTAACTGTCAAAATGACCAACTCAACAAATGCTTTTGGAGAAAATAACGCAACCCTCTTTAAAGCTTTTAAATGCCAGTGAAATGAAAGGTCAGTTGACACTTTCTGGCTACATGTCTAATGGTCTTTTCTCAAGGGTTTCTAGCTGAAGATTTCCCAATGGTATACGAAATAGTTAAGATCCAGAGCATAGAAGACATCAGGCTAGCACCTAATAAAGAGGTCTACCAGCATATATGTATTTTAGTACTAGATCTAAGTTTTTTTCAGGACTATAAGGATTCCTATAACCACCAAAACAAACAAATACAATCAAAAAAAAAAAAAAAATCATATGTGAGACCAGCAAGAGGGACTGCCCAGGCAAAATTTTCTGGAATAATCTATTTGCAAAGTTTAGGTAATATGTGTCTTCTTAAATGAGTCCAAAGTAATAAGCTGCATCTCACAGGAGAAAGCATCTTCACTTGACTGGAACCCAACCTTCTGCGAAAGGTCAAGGAATCACAATCTCCAGTAAGACGGTCAGGGCTACCATCTGTAGCTGGGTTGGAAGAAGGAAGGCTTGCTGCTATGTTATGATAAACCTGAATAAAATAACCTGCCCTGTTTCTCCTTTTACAAGATACTGTAGTTTCTCAAATACTATGGATTTCATGGATCCATGTGTCTTTGTGATCACCAGGATCATGAACTTACAAAGCGCTCAAATGAAAACCCCCGGCTTAAGCCAGGTGTTTAAAGAAAGCCGTGCACTCACCACCCCCACTCCCTGATTTGTACCCATTCGCTAATACAAGGTTAGAATTTTCCATGCCTAAACTACCATCGTGTGGAAGACAGATCTTTGTGGGAATTGGAACATGATGCTGCATTAACTCTCAAGGATATCCAGTCATTTATAACACCGGCACAACCAACATCCTGGCTTTGCGGATTTGCAAGACAGAAAGCCAGTGAAGAAAAAATCTGAACTATGGATTTACCTTGAACTGAAAACTGCAGGACAAGGGGACAGTGTTGTCTTGTGGGGATAACTTCTAGCATTTCATTTTGAAGAACAGTTTGTGTGTCACACTGTCACTCTCAACCCCTTTAAAAGGATGAATCAAGACCACAGCCCTAAAAGGGAAGGGTGGCAGTTGGCTGCGTGTTTGGGCCTATGAAAAAAGATCAAGCTAGCAACCAGGGCCACTGATGCTTTCATTTTCCCACACGACGCCAAAAACACGGGAGACATCAGGAACAGGAGCGAAGGGACATGTCAAGTCACCAGTTCCCTTTAATGAACACTCCTTCCGAACCCTTCAGCCCTCGGTCGACTTCCCTCTGATTCCTCCTAACCTTCCCGCTCATTCCAATCCTCTGCAGCCCCTACCCAGCCTTCCTCATCCCTTCCTGCCTGCTACTCACAAATTCCCAACCACTCCTCCCACATTTTCCTCTGTTCCCCCTCCCCTTCCTTCACTTTCCTCCATCCTACATCATTCTCCACTCCATTCCGAACTCAATCCTCATCCGCAATCCTGCAGGCTTCCAAGCCGCCCATCGGTCTCCCGCGAGCTGCCCCCGCAGTCCGGGCCCGCGTCCTCCGTGCCCCTCGCTCCCACGCCTCTTCCCGACTCGGTTCCTTCCCAACGGCACCCGACCTCCCCGCCCCCCGACCGCTCCCGTCCGAGCCTCTCGTTTCTGACCCCTCCATCCGCACGGCTCTGGGCTTGACCACTCCTCCACGGCCGCCCGAGGGCCGATCCCGAGAAAGGACGAGGCGGCACCCTCCGCCCCGCACCCCTAGGCCCATTACCGGCCCCGCCGCAGCTGCCTCCTCCCGTGATGGTCTCTGCCGCCCCCGCTGCCGCCGCCGCCCTAGCCCGGGTGGGAAGGAGGGAGGAGCGAGCGAGTCCCGGGCCCCGCGGCGACGGCCGGGGAGCTTCCAGGGCGGCAGGGCGGGGAGGGAGGGCGGTGGGCAGCCCAGCCGGCAGGCAGAGAGGGCCGGGCGGCTCCGGCAACTCGGGCGCCCCCGGCAGCAGACGCCCAGAACCGCCCCGGCTCCGGCTAACAATAGGCTCCGGCCGCAGCGCACTGGCTCTTATAGGCGCCGGCACGTCCTGACCGAGACCCGGGGCTGGCTGGGAAATGGAGTCTACGTGCCGGCTCCACACCCAGCAGCATGCCGGGAGTTGTAGGCGGTGACTGCTGCAAAGCCGAAGCCGGCGGGCAAACTGGCTCCGGAGGCGGCAGCTCTGCTGCAACCTTTTAATCGGGGAAGAGAGGAGACTCTCAGTTACAGATCTTAAAAAAACGAATTCTCCTCCAAAGCTCCCTTTTCCTTTCGCCAGTACCACACGCCATTAGGAACATGATCCCGCCTTCTCACTCATGGGGTCTTAGTCTTCAGCAATATGACTTATTGCAGCCTGCCCAAGTTATAAAGAATCAAGCAATATCTTGAGTTATCTACTTAACATGAGAAACTGCTTTGAGTGTTTTCTTTAAAAAAAAAAAAAAAAAAAATTGCTGCAGGGCGCGGTGGCTCACGCCTGTAATCCCAGCACTTTGGGAGGCAGAGGCGGGCGGATCACGAGGTTAGAAGATCAAAACCATCCTGGCCAACACGGTGAAACCCCGTCTCTACTAAAAAATACAAAAATTAGCCGGACGTGGTGGCGGGCGCCTGTAGTCCCAGCTACTCGGGAGGCTGAGGCAGGAGACTGGCGTGAATCCGACATCGCGCCACTGCACTCCAAACTGGGCCAAAGAGCAAAGACTCCCTCTCAAAAACAAACAAACAAAAAATTGCCATGATCTCAAGTTTGCAAACTAACTTATTTATTTAAATAGAAAAGGGGTTTTCGCCATGTTGCCCAGGCTGGTCTTGCACTCCTGGGCCCAAGCGATCCGCCCGCCTCGGCTTCCCAAAGTGCTGGGATGATACGCATGAGCCACCCTGCCCTTCCGCAGCCTATTTTTAAGAAAAGGCACCGGACGCGGTGGCCCATGCCTGTAATCCCAGCACTTTGGGAGGCCGAGGCAGGCGGGTCATGAGGTCAGGAGTTCGAGACCAGCCTGACCAACATGGGGAAACCCCGTCTCTACTAAAAATACAAAAATTAGCCGAGGGTGGTGGCAAGTGCCTTTAATCCCAGCTACTCGAGAGGCCGAGCCAGGAGAATAGCTTGAACCCGGGAGGCGGAGGTTGCATTGAGCCGAGACTGCGCCATTGCCCTCCAGCCTGGGCAACAAGAGCGAAACTCTGTCTCAAAAAAAGAAAAGAAAAGAAAAAAGAAAGGGGAAAACCAAGATTAAAAAGTCAAAAGTTGTATGTGATTTGCCAAGGACACATTGTCTTGGTTTCTTCTCTGTTGTCTTTCGCTTGAACTATAAGGCTCGGCAAGCTCTAGCTGCATTCTCTTGTCCCCCGCCCCCCACCACGCCCCCTCATTTTGTTCTGTCATCTTGTTTGCTTCTACTTTCCCCCTTCCATACTCTGCTTGAATACACTGGCCTCATTGCAGTTCCTTCAACAGGGCAATCATTCTCTTACCTCAAGGCCTTTTGTCTGGCTTCCACCAGCTAGCCACATACTTCCTCCCTCACGTAATAACTGCTCAAATGTCCCCATATCTGAGATCTTCCCTAACCATATTTCTTTTTGCCTGCATTAAGAGACAGGATCTCCCTCTGTCACCCAGGCTGGAGTGCAGTGGTGCGATCACGGCTCACAGCAGCCTCAAACTCCCGGGCACAAATGCCTAACCATATTTCTAAAATGGTGCTTCTCCTTAGTTTCTATCCCTGTGCCTTATATTTCTTGTTAGCATCCACCTGACGTATTTGTTTTTGTCTTGTCTCACCTGACTAAATTTGGTGAGAGCAAGGAATTGTTTTTGTTTACTGTATCCTCAGCACACAGTACAAATCCTATAGTTGACATTTAAGAGCATGATAGATATTTATTGGATAGATGGATGGACAGCAAGATTTAAACTCAGGTTAGGCTGATTCCAAAACCTGGTGCATTTTTCACTGCAACCAAGAAACTATGAAGCCAGATCCACTAGCTACCAAGCCATCTCAGCTTTAGAATTGAGAGGTTGGATGGCTTGGGAAAAAATGCTAAGAATTTCGGTTCTCTCCCCTAGGTGACATCAGAGACTCCAAGAAGCTAGGACACTACACTGCAAAATAAAAAAGCAGCAGATCAGAAAAAAGCAATCTTTTGGTAACATGCACTCATCATCTCCCTCTTTGCTGAAATTTAGATGCAATATAACAGTGATCAAGACCATGGATCCTGGAGCCAGACCGCCTGAATATAAACCCCACTTCCTCTACTTACTAGTGGCATGACCCCAGGCAAGGGACATAAGTTTTCTGCCTTAGCTTCCTCATTTGCAAGACGGGGATGACGATGTCTATCTCATTGGGTTTTGTGAAGATTAAACAGCTGATATATTGGAAAATGTTTACAACAGTCAGTGCTGTGTAAATGTTAGCTATTTTTAATCATAAGCTTTCTATTCAGTAGTGTAGAAGGTTTGGTTCATGATCCCATTCTTCCTGTACATACAGAAGACAAAAGGGAAGAGAAAACTATCCTAGACCACTCTATAAAATCAGTAGGCTAACAAAAAAACAGCCTAATGCCCATGTTGAGGATGCTAAAAAAAAAAAAGTGTCTCATATGCTTACTCATCCAGTGTTCCAGCAGTCATGGAAATTCATCAGGGCACCATCAGCCCCAGTGACCAATGCATTAACCTCCATTGGTTAATGCCACCAAATTAAAAGATAGCCAAACCAAGGCTAGCACATCCTTTGAGAAGACAGCAGAATTCAATTTGGGAATAAGCTCTTGATCAGTTAAAAGATCATCTGGACCAGGCATGGTGGCTCACACCCGTAATCCCAGCACTTTAGGAGGCTGAGGAGGGAAGATTGCTCGAGCCCAGCAGTTTGAGACCAGCCTGGACAACATGGAGGGAGACTCTGTCTCAAGAAATTTTTAAAAATTAGCCAGGTGCAGTGGCATGCACCTGTGATCCCATTTACTTGGGAGATTGAGGTGGGAGAATCACTTGAAAACAGGAGGTCAAGACTGCAGTGACAGCTGTGTTCATGCCACTGCACTCCAGCCTGAGTGACAGAACAAGACCCCCCCCCTCTCTTTTTTAATTAAAAAAATGTAATAAAATAGAGACGGGGGTTCTCCCTGTGTTGCCCAGGCTGGTCTCGAACTCCTGTGCTCAAGCCATCCGCCAGCCTCAGCCTCCCCAAGTGCTGGGATTATAGGCCTGAGCCACCACACCTGGCAGAGACTCTGTCACTAAAAATAAAAATAACAGGCTGGGTATGGTGGCTCAGGCCTGTAATCCCAGCACTTGGGGAGGCCAAGGCGGGTGGATCCCTTGATGCCAGTTCAAGACCAGCCTCGCCAACATGGCGAAACCCCATCTCTACTGAAAATAGCTGGGCATGGTGGCACATGCCTGTAATCCCAGCTACTTGGAAGGTTGAGGCATGAGAATCACTTGAACCCAGGAAGGCGGAGGTTGCAGTGAGCCGAGATCGCGCCACTGAACTTCAGCCTGGACAACAGAACGAGACTCTATCTTTAAAAAAAAAAAAAAAAAAAAAAAAAAAAAGGCCGGGTGCGGTGGCTCAAGCCTGTAATCCCAGCACTTTGGGAGGCCGAGACGGGCGGATCACGAGGTCAGGAGATCGAGACCATCCTGGCTAAC
>NW_012100098.1:2438456-2442132 GCF_000951045.1 Mandrillus leucophaeus | reverse complement strand
AAAAAAAAAAAAAAAAAAAAAAAAAAAAAAATTCATGTCCTGAACAGTGTTTTCTTTTCTTTCTTTCTTTCTTTTTTTTTTTTTTCTAGTAGAGACAAGGGTCTCACATTGCCCAGGCTGGTCTTGGACTCCTGGGTTCAAACAATCCTCCTGCCTTGGCCTCCCAAAGTGCTAGGATTACAGGCATGAGCCACCACGCCTGGCCCTGGGAAGTGTTTTATACTTTGGTCTTCAGCTATGTCTGTGTGTGAAGGTGATCTTATAGTCAGTAGTATCCTTAGATTATTGAGCTAATGAACAGGTGTATTCAGTATAAACTGTTTCACACTCACAATCCCTTTAAAACTCTCAAATAACCCTATGAATTAAGTATTACCTCCTTTTTAATACTTAATTCATAGGGTTAAGATGATTAAATTGAGGCTTGAAAGATGACTCTGTCCAAAGTCATATCCAGGAAGAGAAGGATCTGGGATTTGAATGCAGGTCTATCTGACACCAAAATATATACTGTATCAACTACCTCTTACCACCAAAAGATAAACCAGAACACACTCCCCAGAGAGGTGAAGAAAATTGGACAGAGTATACAATATGTTGACATTCTTAGAGAAAAAGAGTTAAAATAAAAATCTAAGGCATTGCATTTGTTTTTCTGAAAAGGAATCTGTAGACTTAGCCCTAAAGTTGTATGTTACTTCACTAATTTACATTTAATTATATTCCAGATCTAGAGAGACAAGCACCTCTTTGTGACTAATTCCACACTAACAAAAAGAGAACAGTATGTGTAAATCTGAGAAAAAGAGTGCCACAGCAAACTGAAAGCACAAACACCAAAGAAGTCATATGCGCCATTGCACTCCAGCCTAGACGACAAAAGTGAAACTCTGTCCTCCCTGCACACAAAAAAGGAAAAGAAAACAAGAATCTGCATTAATTAAAATGTGCACCTCATCTTAAACAAATCTAACATATGAAAACAGAGATTCGCATAATAGGTAAACCAGTTAAAACTCATGTCCCAAAATAGCATATCAGTAAAAAATAGTACAATAAGACAACAATACAATAATATTATTTATTTTTATCTTTATATTTATTTTTTTGAGATGGAGTCTCACCCTGTTGCCCAGGCTGGAGTGCAGTGGCACAATCTTGGCTCACTGCAAGCTCCGCCTCCCGGGTTCAAGCAATTCTCTTGCCTCAGCCTCCCCAGTAGCTGGGACTACAGGCGCCCACCACCACGCCCGGCTATTTTTTCTGTATTTGTATTAGAGACGGGGTATCACCGTGTTAGCCAGAATGGTCTCAATCTCCTGACCTCGTGATCCGCCCGCCTTGGCCTCCCAAAGTGTTGGGATTACAGGCGTGAGCCACAGCGCTCGGCCTGTAATATTATTTTAAACAGCAAGTTCCCTTATAATTGATATTAATCCAATTGAAAACTTTAATTCATATACAACTTTTCAGTGTCTCAATTTGAAAATGCAAATGCTAAACCTACTTGAAATTTTCGGCCAGGCGTGGTGGCTCACGCCTGGAATCCCAGCACTTTGGAAAGCCGAGGTGGGTGGATCACAAGGTCAGGAGTTCGAGACCAGCCTGGCCAATATGGTGAAACCCTGTCTCTACTAAAAATACAAAAATTAGCCAACCATGATGGTGGGCACCTGTAATCTCAGCTACTTGGGAGTCTGAGGCAGGAGAATTACTTGAACCCGGGAGGCGGAGGTTGCAGTAAGCTGAGATCGCGCCATTGCACTCCAGCCTGAGTGACAGAGCAAGACCCTGTCTCGAAAAAAAAAAAAAAAAAAAGAAATTTTCAAGCAAGATAGATTTTAGCTTAGGCCTATGTTCACAAGGAACATTACAGGGGAAATGCTATAGAGAATGTGTGAAGAAATATGTGAAAATAAGGAAGAAGTGGAAATAGATGAAAGTTCAAGGTTGAAGATAAAATACAAGGTCACTGAAAGAAGCAGGAAGGAGAAATAAAGTATGCAGAAAAAACAGTGCTGGTGGCATTACTCCCATGTCACAAAGGGTATCTTTCCCAACTCACTCCATTTTGCAGTGGTAGGATATTCTTCCTCATCTAAGTTTTGGAGTTGGTATAATGAAACAAAAATTAATCACAAACTAAAAGTAAGCATTCTAGCAGGGAAAGCCTTAACTCACAACTAAAGAAAACAGAGCATTTACAGGAGAAGCAGAATGATGTAGGATTATTCCTAATGAAATAGCATATAGGCTGGGTGTGGTGGCTCATGCCTATAATCTCAGTACTTTGGAAGGCCAAGGTGGGAGGCTCGCTTGAAGCCAGGAGTTCAGATCAGCAAGGGCCACATGGTAAGATCCTGTCTCTACGAAAAATAAATATTAGGGCTGGGCACAGTGGCACATTCCTGTAATCCCAGCACTTTGGATGGGCTGAGGTGGGAGAATTGCTTGAGCCCAGGAGGTCAAGGCTGCAGCAAGCTGTGATGGTGCCACTGCCCTCCAGCCTAGGCAACAAAGTGAGATCCTGCCTCAAACAAAACAAAACAAATTAGCTGGGTGTTGTGGCATGTGCCTGTAGTCCTACCTACTCCAGAGACTGAGGCGAGAGGATCACTTGAGCCCAGGAGTTCAAGGCTGCAGTGTGCTATGATCACACCACAGCCTGGGCAACAGAGCAGGACCCTGACTCTTAAAAATAAAAACAAAAAAAGAAGCTAAGAAAGAAAGAAAGGCTGGGCGCAGTGGCTCATGCCTGTAATCCCAACACTTTGGGAGGTCAAGACTGGTGGATCACTTGAAGTCAGAAGTTTGAGACCAGCTTGGCCAACCTAGTGAAACCCCATCTCTACTAAAAATATAAAAATTAGCTGGGCATGGTGGCACATACCTGTAATCCCAGCTACTCAGGAGGCTGAGGCAGGAGGATCGCTTGAACCCAGGAGGCAGAGGTTGCAGTGAGCCGAGGTAGCGCCACTGCACTCCAGCCTGGATGACAGAGACTCTGTCTCAAAAAAAAAAAAAAAGGAAAAAAAGAAAAAAAGAGAAATACATATAAATGAGGCAGCTAGGTGGGACAATCGTGCTATTCCCAGTGAGACTGGAGTTCTCATAAGACCCATGGGGGTCATAACAGATCAAATTCCTGTAGAGGAACCATCCCTGACCAAAGCAGCAGACCAATGACTCAGGAAAATGATAAAATGGTTCAATTTCAGTTCTCCAGTCCCCAAAAATCTGGAATTGTTAGGTTTGGCCGGAGAAAAAAGCTACAAGAGGGAGAAGCTCAATCCTGACTTCAAACATTTGGACTCTAAATTGCTTTCAAGACTGAATACCGAAGTTCTGTTCAGCCCTTCATGGTGATTTGCAAGACAGTTCAAATCTCTGCAGTAATCCTATACAAAACACTTTCTCAGAATATCTGGGGATACACAGGATTTTGAGAACACTCCTCCATTATGCATACATCAGAAATGGTTGGTGCCATTATCCCACACCTTCTTTACTTGCCAAGCTTCCCACGGAACCTCCAACTCAGAGATCATACTCTGCCCTCACAACATACCCATTACCTGGACTTCCAGGAATCAGAACTTCTGCCCCTTCATGTGGACCTTACTTTTTTGTCACGTCTTGGGTTGTCTTAAAAAAAAATTTTTTTTTTTTTTTTTTT
>NW_012100098.1:2429042-2438406 GCF_000951045.1 Mandrillus leucophaeus | reverse complement strand
TTTTTTGAGACAGAGTCTCGCTTAGTTGCCCAGGCTGGAGTGCAGTGGCGCGATCTCGGCTCACTGCAAGCTCCGCCTCCCGGGTTCAAGCAATTCTTGTGATCCAGCCTCCAGAGTAGCTGGGACTACAGGCATGCGCCACCACACCTGGCTAATTATTTTTTTGTATTTTTAGCAGAGACAGGGTTTCACCATGTTGGCCAGGTTGATCTTGAACTCCTGACTTCAGGTGATCTGCCTGCCTCAGCCTCCCAAAGCACTAGGATTACAGGCGTGAGCCACCACGCCCAGCCATGTTTCCTCCCTTTATATGGCTTTTTAAATAAATCACTTACGTTGCCAAACGTTCTCATTGGGCCATAACATTGTACAGTCAATCTTATAAGTCAACGGCATTTCAGGTAGTGACTACTCACTCCTTAGAGTCCTGCAATGACTCCCCTCCCCTTTTATTAATATTTCCCAATAACTCCCTTTTAATTATCAATTAGGCTGGGTGCAGTGGCTCATGCCTGTAATCCGAACACTTCGGGAGGTCAAGGCTGGTGGATCACTTGAGGTCAGAAGTTTGAGACCAGCTTGGCCAACCCGGTGAAACCCCGTCTCTACTAAAAATATAAAAATTAGCTGGGCTATACAGCAGCTTTTTGTACATGGAACCTATTATACTTCAAGGGAGTACAGGCAATGGTAAGTCAAATAGGATGCTATGCCTCTTCTCTAAAGGGCCTAGGCCGGTATGGTGGGTGGCTCACACTTATAATCCCAGCATTTTGGGAGGCTGAGGCAGGAGGATGCTTGAGCCTAGGAGGTCAAGACCAGTATGGGCAATATAGGGAGACCCTGTCTCTACAAAAACATACAAAATTAGCCAAGTGTGGTGGCACACACCTGTAGCCCCAGCTACTTGGGAGGCTAAGGTGGGAGGATCGCTTGAGCCTGGGAGGCAGAGGCTGCAATGACCTGAGATGGTGCCACTGTGCTCCAGCCTGGGTGACACACACACACACACAAAAACGATGCATCTTCAAATATATGTGACCTAAATGGCATCCATACAGAATAAGCGGTTTTTAAAAAGAATGATGTAGAACTAAAAATTCTAATATAGTAAGATATTCAAGATATGCTAAATACAGAAATCAAATTGCAGGTCATTAGCATAACATGAGCCCATCTGAGTGTGTGTGTGTGTGCGCGCGCGCGCATGTGATGGGGGAAATTCTTTGCAATGATTACCTCTACAGAGTGGGACTAAGAGGTAAGGGGGTAAAGTTATACCATACTATTCTTTATAGTTTGAATTTATCATTTTGTGTATTACTTTCATAATGAAAAAGCTAGTATAAAATTTTCACTTAATTGAAAGGATTATTAGTGAACATATGCAATGTTTTAAAGCAAACTGAATAATTACAATGTTCTATCACTATGCCAGTTCTTACCAATTATACATCACTGGCCCAATAAAAATTTTTTGTAGCTAAAGAAAGTCTAAGAGATTTTTCTGGTAAATTTAAGGATCTATAATTACAAAGCTGTATAAGTTCATTTCCATAAATTTGAAGACTACTCTAAAAAACCCTGACTTCAGGTAAAAATAGTTAAGTGTAATTTATAGTCAATATATTAATGAAGGCCAGGCATGGTGGCTCATGCCTGTAATCTCAACACTTTGGGAGGCCAAGGCAGGAGGACTGCTTGAGGCCAGGAGTTCAAGACCAGCTTGGGCAACAAGGTAAGACCCTGTCTCTACAAAAAAAAAAAAACAAAAACATTAGCAGAGCTTCGTGGTGTGTGCCTGTAATCCTAGCTACTTGGGAGGCTGAGGCAGGAGGATCACTTGAGCCAGTGAGCTATAACTGTGGCACTGCACTCCAGCCTGGGTGACAGAGGGAGATACAATTCTTGTTTTGTTTTCTTTGAGATGGGGGTCTCACTTCATCACTTAGGCTATAGTGTAGTGGCATGATCACAGCTCACTGCAGCCTCCAACCCTGGGCTCAAGTAATCACTGCCATGCCTGGCTAATTTTTTTAACTTTTTGTACAAATGGCGGGGGGGGGGGGGGGTCTCACTTTGCTGCCCAGGCTGGTCTTGAACTCCTGACCTGGCCTAAAGTGATCCTCCCATTTTGGCCTCCCAAAGTGCTGGGTTTACAAGCATGAACAACTGTGCCTTATCTATATATATAATTTTTTGCATCATTTGCAGTAAGAGTCACAAATGCACAGATTTGGAAGAAACCTTAAAAGTCACCTAGCCTTGGGCCAGGTGCAGTGGCTCAAGTCTGTAATCCCAGCACTTTGGGAGGCCAAGGTGGGTGGATCACAAGGTTAGGAGTTCAAGACCAGCCTGGCGAACATAGTAAAACCCTGTCTCTACCAAAAATAGAAAAATTAGCCTGGCATGATGGTCTGCACTTGTAGTTCCAGCTACTTAGGAGGCTGAGGCAGGAGAATCGCTTGAACCCGGGAGGCGGAGGTTGCAGTGAGCCGAGATCAGGCCATTTAACTCCAGCCTGGGCAACAGAGTGAGACTCTGTCTCAAAACAAAAAAGTCACCTAGTCTTGGCCAGGCACGGTGGCTCACACCTGTACTCCTAGCACTTTGGAAGATGAGACAGGAGGATCACTTGAGCCCAGGAGTTCAAGACCAGCCTGGCAGGCAACATAGTGAGACCTCATTTATATATTTTATTTTATTTAAAAAAAAATTTTGTTTTGAGACAGAGTCTTGCTCTGTCACCCAGGCTGGAGTGCAGCAACCTGATCTCAGTTCATTGCAACCCCACCTCCCAGGTTTAAGCAATTCTCATGTCTTAGACTCCCAAGTAGCTGGGATTACAGGTGTGTGCCACCATGCCTGGCTAATTTTGTATTTTTAGTAGAGATGGGGTTTCACCATGTTGGCCAGGCTGGTCTCGATCTTCTGGCCTCAAGTGATCTGCCTGCCTCAGCCTCCCAAAGTGTTGGGATTACAGACATGAGCCACCGTGCCCAGCTTCATTTCTATATTTAAAAAAAAAAAAGAAAAAAAGGGCATCTAGTCCAACTTTCCTACCCAAACACCTAGACATACGAAAAATAAATAAATAAATAAATAAATAAAAACCAATAGCAGCCTGCTGAGGAAAGAACTGAAGTTGAGTACCAGTACTAGGAATATATATGACAACCAGAAATGTCTCCTCCTCAAAATGGAGACATCTGGTAATCATTCACTAAAAAGCATTTTGGCGTAATATAACAAGTTGCTCAGGTAAGTTTTAAACAAGTCATTGACTTAATTTTCTGGTTTCAAAGTTTTCAATTTGTTTCAAACCAAGAGAAATTAGACCATGATGCAGACTGAGTTTAATGAACAAAAATCTCTGTATAAAAAACATTTAAACCTTATCAAATGCTTTAAACACACACACACACACGCACACGCACACACACACACAAATCCAAATCCAATACACGATCTTAAAACATTATCTTTGTTTACCTCAACATAACCTGTAAAAGTATTTCCAGATAAAACTTTACAAGTGAAGAAAGAAAACCCATGATGTTACACTTACACACACACACAATCATTCTTAAGGAAGAACAAAAACGTGGTAAGAGTGTGAACAGGAAGGGAATGCATCTTTTTTTGTAAAGCTTATATTTAAAAACACAGCATGAGTAAAATAACTTCCTATACCAAGAGAAGATGCAGAGAGAGGAAACAGAAAGCAGGGATGAGACTAACTCATTAATAAATAGTTTGAGAATGTCATTCAAGAACAGTAAATTTGGGGAGTTACAGATAATCCCCAGTTGTCACCACCTCAAATTCTTTGATTCCGATAACTAATGACAATTAAAAAGCATATATGTGTTCATTTTTTGTAGGTCTTGATTTGTTCATTATTATTTAGGTGTGCTTTGTCTCTTTCAGTGGTTAATTCCTCAGTTCATACTCAGTGTTATGTCCTAGTTACCAGAAGGGCCACAGTAACAAGTGAAGTGAACACAGGTTATAAAGGGTGGCATTGGTGGTATGAGGAGGTGAATAAGGAGGGCCAGGTTGCCTGGTTTGGATTTCAGCATCACTGCCTGCCAGCTCCTGGCACCTAGCAAGCTACTTAGCCACTGTGTGTCTCCATTTCCTCATCTTCGGTTGGGGGTCACTATAGCACCTACTTCAGATAGTGTGATTAGGGGGTTAAACAAGATGGTCGGTCATTCAAAAAATTTATCACACTGCCTGGTCAATAGATGTTAACTGAAAATATTAGTTGTGGTATTACAGGGGAACCAAAAGGAAAATTCTGTCTCTGTATTTCTCCTCACTGATAAAGTTTTCAGGGACAAACTATGGCAAAAAGCAGAGATACCAGTACATTTGAGACCAGTACAAAGAGATTGAAGATCTAGTTTTATGAATATAGATACCCATTTTTATATAAGAAAAAAATTACATGGCTCCATATCACAAAATTTAAGATCTTCCTGTTAAACATCACACAATTCCCATCATCATTATGCTCTACATACACTCTAAATTATGTAGAGTTTCTACTGATATTCCACAACAACAAGTCCAGAAATTTAAACTAAGAAACAGCTGCAGAACTGCATGTTGGACAGTAATCTGTGTGTGCCACAAGAGCTTGGGCCAACACAAAGGACCAGGATTCTGCCTCCATGGCCTGGACTCCTCCACACATAGTCAGATGAGTCAGGTTCTTGCAGACCTTCAAATCTCCATTCATATCCCCCTTTGAGAGGGCCATTTTCAGAGGTGAAGGAAGCAGCAGCCACTGGGCACGAAACACCGCACTCCTACTTCAGTATAATATGATAGCTATCGTTGGTTTCTGCTGTTAAAAAGAGAGAGCGAATCATCTTTAGTCACCTCCAAAACACAGCAGGAGAAACAAAGTATGGTAAGATTCTTGTGAGAAGGGGAAAAAAGGGAGGTGGAGGTTGCAGTGAGCCGAGATCACGCCATTGCACTCTAGCTTGGGCAACAAGAGTGAAATTCCGTCTTAAAAAAGAAAAACAAAAAGAGAAAGGGGAAAAAAAAAAGAGCAGGACAAACAGCAGCATACTTACTCATTAGCACAGATTCCTTATAATAAATATGCATTACAAAAACAACATGCCTCAATTTCCTCATCTGCAATGGAAGATGGAAGAGAATGGCAAAAAGCCGGGCCAGGCACGGTGGCTCATGCCTGTAATCCCAGCACTTTGGGAGTCCGAGGTGGGTGGATCACTTGAGGTCAGGAGTTCGAGACCAGCCTGGCCAACATGGTGAAACCCTGTCTCTACTAAAAATACAAAAATTAGCTAGACAAGGTGGCATGTGCCTGTAATCCCAGTTACTTGGGAGGCTGAGGGAAGAGAATCACTTGAACTCGGGAGGTGAAGGTTGCGTGCCACTGCACTCCAGCCTGGGCAACAGATCAAAACTCTGTCTCAAAAAAAAAAAAAAAGGCTGACTTACAAAAAGGAACAATCTCTAATACTGTCACTTTCTTTACCCAAATATGGTTACTTTCCCTATCACTCCTCAAAGAAGTATGTACTTTGCCTAGTAGTAGTAAAGCTGTTAAACTACTTAGAGAAAGATGTTTGTCTTACTATTACCTTTCATTGTGTCCAGAATAAAACATGCTTCCTCCTGAAAGTTCTGTATCATCTGAAAAAAGCAAGAAAATTTGTGATTATTTAAATGAAAAATAACCCCTTTATATTCCTGTGTCCCTAAGGACTACATCCAGCGGGATTTAGATGGGAGGCTTTACAGGTCTCAAATAATGTATTTCTTGAGTATCTAGGATCGTAAAAGTTTTTTCCTCCCCTCCGCTGTTTGGTTTTTAAATATTAAAAAACTAAGCAGATTAGAACAGTTGTCTTAAAGCCTGGTATGCATTTCCCTGGGTTAACCCCAAGACTCTCCAAGGAGCACACAGACACTAATATACGCATACAGGAGAACTGACTTCCATGTCTTCAACTCCCATATGTGCTCTTTCCTAAAACCTCTTTAATTTTCCTTCCTCACTGTCCCTTCTCAAACTCCCTTCTCCCATTTTACAAGATAAAGGCATGAGTTTCACCCTCCCAGGGTCCTAATAAGGTGCTCTGGCCCATGATGTGAAAGCTTCAGGTGGCAAAGTGGAATAGCAAAGGTGAACTCTAATATTAAACTAGGCAACAGACCCTTTTATGAGCCACATGGTTTCTAACTCTTTCCTTTCACCAGAATTAAAGAGTAACCTAATCACAAATTGTCATGTGATAAAGGATTCCAAATGATTTTTTGATAATATCACTATGTAATTTCTGGTATATAATTCTGAAGTATAATCGAATGACATTATCATTACAGAATTCCATCCATTCCTATCTATCAATTTATGTGACTCAAGTCCCTCAGCATTTATATCTAGAGGTGAAAAACAGAATGGAATTGCTGCTGAAATCCTATGTCATTCTAGCAATCAATAGGCAGTATTCACCTACAAAGGAAATAATTATGTGCAAAGGTACGACTAGGGATTGAAACAATTTCATCCAACTCATTCATAGATATACCTGTAATAATATTTTTCTTAATTTTTTTTTTTTTTTCTGAGACGGAGTTTCACTCTTGTTACCCAGGCTGGAGTGCAATGGCCCCATCTCGGCTCACCACAACCTCCACCTCCTGGGTTCAAGGGATCCTCCTGCCTCAGCCTCCTGGGTAGCTGGGATTACAAGCACGTGCCACCACACCCAACTAATTTTGTATTTTCAGTAGAGACGGGGTTTCTACATGTTGGCCAGTCTGGTTTCAAACTCTCGACCTCAGGTGATCCGCCTGCCTCAGCCTCCCAAAGTGCTGGGATTACAGGTATGAGCCACTGCGCCTGGCCTTTTTTTTTTTTTGGATGGAGTCTCGCTGTGTCACCCAGGCAGTGGCACAATCTCGGCTGACTGCAACCTCTGCCTCTCAGGTTCAAGCAATTCTCTGCCTCAGCCTCCCAAGTAGCTGGGATTATAGGCACCTGCCACCATGCCCAGCTAATTTTTGTATTTTTAGTAGAGACGGGGTTTCACCATCTTGGCTAGGCTGGTCTTGAACTTCTGACCTTGTGATCCACCTGTCTCAGCCTCCCAAAGTGCTGGGATTACAGGCATAAGTCACTGCACCTGGCCGGCCCTCTTAATGTTTAATAATTACTTATTAAAACAAGTAGCATATTTACATTATTTTAATCAACTGTATAATTATGATGATTCCATTCATAATTTTTAAATTTTTATTTAAAAACTTTGTTTCAAACAAATATAGTAGGATAATCAATAAAAGATGTTTGTGCATAAAAATATGTTACGGTAAGATGGCCAGGCGTGGTGGCTCACATCTGTAATCCCAGCACTTTGGCAGGCTGAGGTGGGTTGATCACTTGAGGCCAGGAGTTCAAGACCAGACTGGCCACATGGTGAAACCCAGCCTCTACTAAAAATACAAAAATTAGCCGGGCATGGTGGTGGGCGCCTGTAATACCAGCTACTTGGGAGGCCGAGGCAGGATAATCGTTTGAACCTCGGAGGCAGAGGTTGCAGTGAGCTGAGATCACACCACGGCACAATGGCCTGGGTGACAAAGTGAGACTCTGTGTCAAAAAAAAAAAAAGTTACAGTAAGATAAAATTCAATGGGGGAAGTAAATGAAAATAAGAGTTCCAGGACACAGAGGAATAGTACAAGAATTCTAACTTAAAGGAAAGCACAGTCGTGTTTTGTTTTTTTTTAATGGATGGTGGTGGTATTAAATCATTTTTGCATTAAGATTACATGGGATGCAATTAGAATAATGATGTAACCATTTCACTTAGAAATGTCATTATATATGCCCAGAAATGACATCTTTTACAACTATTTAAACTTTAACAAAAAATTTTAAGTCAGTCTGAAAATGTGCATGGGAATATGTGGTTTTTAAAATATTTCAGGGCGGGGCGTGGTGGCTCACATCTGTAATCCCACCACTTTGGGAGGGTGAGGCGGGCAGATCACTTGAGGTCAGGAGTTTGAGACCAGCCTGGCCAACATGGCAAAACCCCATCTCTACTAAAAATACATAAATTAGCCGGGCGTGGTGGCACGCGCCTATAATTCCCACTATTTGGGAGGCTGAGGGAGGAGAATCACTTGAACCCAGGAAGTGGAGGTTACAGTGAGCTGAGACTGGGCCATTGCACTCTGGCCTGGGCAACAGAGAGAGACTGTTAAAAGAAAAAAAATTAGGAGGAAAGCAAGCAAAAAGGTATGAAACCCTCTGATCTAGAAAACAGAACACTCTGCCCCAGGAGAACTGCTCTTGCTCCACGTGCTGACAAATTAACCATCATCTGGTAATTCAACTGTACTGAAAAATCTACCTCATCACTGATGAGCACATGAATTCCTGTTGGCCCCTGCTTGTAAATCTGGCTGATCTGGCAAGGGGAAATGCTGAAAAGCTGAGCAATTTTTTCTGTCAATTCAACAGCTGTCAGTTCTTCTAGATAGATGGCATGGT
The DNA here is from genome assembly GCF_000951045.1 of Mandrillus leucophaeus. Lineage (NCBI taxonomy): Eukaryota > Metazoa > Chordata > Mammalia > Primates > Cercopithecidae > Mandrillus > Mandrillus leucophaeus. Next base: position 2,429,856 of record NW_012100098.1, on the reverse strand, counting down.
AAACTGCAAAAGGGAGAGAGCAACAGGAGTCAGTACAAAGTTTGTCTGCTCTTACACATAACTTGATCACTAGGAATGTCCACTTTTCTGAAGGACTCAGAAATCAGACTGCCTAAGCTCAAACCCTGGCTCAACCACTTGCAGCTGTGTGACCTAGGGCACGTTATTTAACATCCCTAGGCCTCATTTTTCTCTTATAAATACTAGAGATAACAGTAAAATCCTCCACAAAGAGGAGATATTAGTTGTAAATATTAAAGCATATAAAAAGTGTTAAGAATAGCACCTGGCTGGGCATGGTGGTTCACACCTATAGTCCCAGCAATTTGGGAGGCTGAGGCAGGGAGATCACTTCAGCCCAGGAGTTCAAGACCAGCCTGGGCAACATAGGGAGATCCCATCTCTACAATAAATAAAACAATTAGGTAGACGTGGGGTGCACACCTATAGTTCTAGTTACTCGGGAGGCTGACGGGAGAGAATCACTTGAGCCCAGGTGGTCAAGGTTGCAATGAGTCATGATTGCACCACAGTACTTCAGCCTGGGTAACTGAGTGAGACTCTGTCTCAAAAAAAAAAAAAAAAGGCCGGGCGTGGTGGCTCAAGCCTGTAATCCTAGCACTTTGGAAGGCCGAGGCGGGCAGATCACGAGGTCAGGAGATCGAGACCATCCTGGCTAACCCAGTGAAACCCCGTCTCTACTAAAAATACAAAAAACTAGCTGGGCGAGGTGGCGGGCGCCTGTAGTCCCAGCTACTTGGGAGGCTGAGGCAGGAGAATGGCGTGAACCCAGGAGGCGGAGCTTGCAGTGAGC
>NW_012100098.1:2422288-2423867 GCF_000951045.1 Mandrillus leucophaeus | reverse complement strand
GCTTGCAGTGAGCCGAGATCGCACCACTGCACTCCGGCCTGGGTGAAAGAGCAAGAATCTGTTTCAAAAAAAAAAAAAAAGTAATTCCCACCCACATTTAAGAATGACCATTTCTCCAGTTTAAACCAACTTGGGGCCTTTGCACCTGTTGTTCCATCTGCCTAGAATAGTCTCCCTTCCTGTGACTCCAGAGCTGCATCCTTCTCAGAACTCAGTTTAAATATCCCCTCCTTGAAGAGGTCCTTCCTGATCATATTCTGGGCACCCTATAGCCCACAACCTTGTTTTTTGCTTGTTTATTTGTTTTGTTTTCCTTCAAAGCTCTTATCACTATCCACAATACTTATTTATCTTACTCCCCATGAGAAAGTAAACTCCCTAACAATGGGCACCCTGTTTTGCTCACCAATATATTAATATTCCCAGAGCCTACAATAGTACCTGGCTCACGAAAAGCATGATGAATTTTCATTGGAAAATTCATTCACCTGGAAATGAAAAATGGAATATCATGGGGAATTCCTTAGACAAAGTGCAAGAAAATATTTTTTTAAATCTTTATTTGGTACGTAGCTGACACTTAAAAGAAATGTTTCCAGAAGGTGTATTTAGCTGTATAGAGTACTGTGAAGAATTCCTGAATTCAAATCCATTTGGAATCCAACCTCATTGATATTTTAACACTAATTACATACCGGCCTTTTAATGCATTAAAAAGTCTGATTCCATCTGCAGGGCCACAGATTTGGATCACATCATCTCTAGTTAATTTCAATAAATCTGCCCCTGGAATAAATATAAGAAAATGGATGATAAAGGCAAAGATTCTCTGTGTTAATGACTATTAAAATGGGCTCTATTACAAGGACACCTCATTACCAGAATGTTACAATCCATAATTTTCTTCATGGCATATAAGGCCCTTCATGACCTGGCTCCCACCACCTCTCCCATCTCAATTCCTGCCAATTAACCTCCCCATTTAACCCTATGCTTTCATCATACTGATGATGTCTAATGAACAAGCTGTTTTTTCTGCCTGAAACAACCTTCCACTATCTAAGCTGGTCACAACATGCCTGTAGTCCCAGCTACTCAAGAAGCTGAGGTAGGAGGATTGTTAGAGGCCAATCGACTGTTAGGAGTTCAAGACTGGTGTGGACAACATAGCAAGACCCCATCTCTTAAAAAAAAAAAAAATCCTGGGCCAGGTGTGGTAGCTCACGCCTGTAATCCCAGCACTTTGGGATGTCGAGGCGGGTGGATCATTGAGGTCAGGAGTTCGAGACCAGCCTGGCCAACATGGTGAGACCCTGTCTCTACTAAAAATACAAAAATTAGCCGGATGTGGTGGTAGGTGCCCGTAATCCCAGCTACTCAGGGGCTGAGGCAGGAGAATCACTTGAACCCAGGAGTTAAGAGGTTGCAGTAAGCTGAGATTGCGCCTCTGCACTCCAGCCTGGGTGACAGTGAGACTCCGTCTCAAAAAAAAAAAAAAAAAAATCCTGGATTTACCTGATGTATCACACGTGTTCCCTAACACCAGATCTTCCCACAAAGGTCTTACTGTCATTATCAG
>NW_012100098.1:2417380-2419027 GCF_000951045.1 Mandrillus leucophaeus | reverse complement strand
GCGAGACTCCGTCTCAAAAAAAAAAAAAAAAAAATAGCACCTGCCATATATTAGGAGCTCAATAAATGCTAGTGATTATTGTTACTTCTAGCAAACGCTAAATCTGCTGTTTGATAGTTTCCCATCATACATGCCCATAAGTTACCTCTTCACCTTTCTTCATATCTGTCCTGGTGTGTCCAGAACAACCTACCGAAGAAAGTGCCATTTGAGTCTCTATCCTCCTGCTTCTGCTGCTGTTGCTGCTGCTGTTGTTGCTGCTCCCTCAACTGCAGTGACTCCTGACAAACATAAATGGTTAACCTTGGACGCACCATCCTAAGGGGAGGAAAAAGGCTAATTAGTCTTACATTCTTTATGGTAAGCACAATAAAAAGGGAGAAATTGTGTTTCTACATTAATCATATAGAGCAGATGAAAATTGGAAGCTCACTGGCCAAATGCAATTAATTTGCTATGTTTTATTAGTTCCCCAATGGTAAGGGTTTTTTTTCCTTAAGTGGAATTAGTTCCAATATGAGACATCATATAAACCTCTGAACTTTTGGCTTTTCCTGAATATCTAGCAATCTTAGGCCTGCATTCTCACATGAAAACAATCAGCTGTTCTTACATAATGCATATATTCTTCACTATACCCCAGTCTTGACTGCCATTCATTTACATTACCTGTATGTCCTCTATAGTCATTTGAGTTTGCGGCCTTTGGTGTAAAAGTTAGACACAGTCAAAATATAAAAGCCTTATGTCTTTTTGGGTCAGGTTCAAGATATACTTCTTACTAAAAAATACCAACACAGTAAACTAGATCATCTTATTTCTCTCATTATCTTCTCCTAACTAGCCTAAATCCTTTTTCTGCTCTTCTTAGAGAAAGGTATTCAACTACCTCTTGATCTGATCCTCTGAATCCTTCCAATTTCTAAACATTCTTTAGATAATATGCTTTAAAAAATGAAAGATCAATTATTTTTCCCCAAGTCATCAATCCCTGATTTCCCTTCTTTCCTTAAAATTTTCCAAGCTTCAACATCCCTTATGATGTAGACAAAAACAAATATGACCAGGCACGGTGGCTCACACCTGTAATCCCAGCACTTTAGGAAGGCGAGTTGGAAGGATTGCTTGAGCTCAGGAGTTTGAGACCAGCCAGGGGAACATGGCAAAACTCCGCCTCTACAAAAAGTACAAAATTAGGCGGGCATGGTGGTGCGTGCCTGTAGTCCCAGCTGCTCAGCGATCTAGATAGGAGGATGGCTTGAACCCAGGAAATTGAGACTGCAGCGAGCCATGATTGCATTCCTGCACTCCAAGCTGGGTGACAGAGCAAGACCCTGTCTCAAGAAAGAAAACCCAAAACAAAAGCAAACCAAAAATAAATACTGCGCAATCTGTTTTACTATGTAGTCACTGATTTGGTTCTGTTGCCATTGACCTAAATGCTTTTTTCATCAGTGTTACTACTACCTATTTAAAATTGTAAATCCCAAAAGAGGACCAAAAATTACCATGTATTTTAACAACTGCAGGGAGACACTTAAGTAATTACTACCCACATTTGCCTGGCCCGGTGGCTCATGCCTGTAATTCCAGCACTTTGGGAGGCTGAGGCGGGCGGATCACAAGATCAGGAGAGCGAGACCATCC
>NW_012100098.1:2408956-2415835 GCF_000951045.1 Mandrillus leucophaeus | reverse complement strand
AAAAAAAAAAAAAAAAAAATCCTGGATTTACCTGATGTATCACACGTGTTCCCTAACACCAGATCTTCCCACAAAGGTCTTACTGTCATTATCAGAACACTTATCTATAGCATCACAACTATTTATCGGTTTTTCAGAGTTTTATTTTGATTTGATTAGTTGTGTTTCGGTGCTTTTTTTTTTTTTTGGACACCAGATGATTAATGGGCTATTTGATCAGGAATTATGCCTCATTCATTTGTGTATTCCTACCACATCAAAAAGTGCTAAATAGGCCAGGCGCTGTGGCTCACACCTGTAATCCCAGCACTCTGGGAGGCCAAGAAGGGTGGATCACTTGAGGTCAGGAGTTCAAGACCAGCCTGGCCAACATGGTGAAACTCTGTCTCTACTAAAAATACATAAATTAGCTGGTATGATGGCAGGTGCCTATAATCCCAGCTAATCAGAAGGCTAAGGCAGGAGAATTGTTTGAACCCAGGAGGCGGAGGTTGCAGTGAGCTGAGATCATGCAATTGCACTCCAGCTTGGGTGACAGAGTGAGACTCCATCTCAAAAAAAAAAACAACAACAAAAAATGCTAAATAAAATTGGATTGTGTAAATGAAATAAATTATACTGATATCAAGGGGAAAATTTCAGATTACCTGCAAATGAAATATACATTTTAAAAAGTATTGTATGAAATAAGCATTTTTAAATTAAATTGAATTTAAACTAAAAGGTGTTTGTTTTTAAGTATTTCACAGCACAGCTGCAACTGGTGAGAAAGTCTTAAGGGTTCTATGAAATTCATTTCATCAGAAAAATGCAGTAAGATCTCTCATACACATATACACACACAACTCTCCCATGGATACCAGGAGGCCCTAGAATGCAAAGGAAAATCTCATGCTAGGGAAAACAAAAGAAAAACAAAATTTAACCTGAGAAGTTTGTGAAAAGCCTTGTGAATGTAGAAAAACGATTTCGATGCAACCACTGCTGAGCTTCCTGAGGTGTGGTTGTTGGTAAGAGGTTCTGAAAGGGAGAGAGCATTTTTTAGGTAACCAAATAGATTTGTCTGTCAACCCATTAGGTAACACATAGCCAAACACACCCACACAACCCCATACTCAGGCCTCGTTTGTGAAAGTTGTTTTCTCTTTCTCCAACCATGCAAGACGCTCAAGGAGTTCCATCCTTTTCTTCCCCACTAGACTGTAAGCTCCTCAAATGGAAGGGTCCTGCATTACTCGTTTCATATCTTTAGTCCCTAGCACAGTATCTGGTTCATAGTCAAAATTCAATAAATGTTTGTTTAATGAATGAATGAGTAATACTCCCTAAAAGTTGGGCATTTCTACTGAATTGGACAGTCATCAAAGTATTACTAGACATTGCAAGTAACTGACATTCAACTTTAGACTTACATCTGTGACTGGAGGGGGTGGCTCTGGCTGGTGGTTTGGTGAACCATTTCTAAAGAAACATTTAAAATGAAAGTATGAGTCCATGACACATGCTGGGGCTCACTATTTCATTCCTCATCTTCACAATAAATCTTAAGCTAGAGATTTAAAAAAATCTGTGCTCTCTCATAAAACATTCTTATTCTTTGACCCAATACTTTCATTTTCTATTAGTTTAACCTAAATACTTTATGCGGAGTGGGAGAAATTATGTCATTAGCAAAATTTTTTTATTATTGAGGAAACTGAAGAAAATATCAACATTTCAATAATGATAAATTATGGCATCAATAATGATGTGATAAATTATGGCATAAAAATATTTAACCATAAATTTACTAAGATGAAAAATTATGAAAGAATAATTATCAAGAAAAAAATTTAAAAATAAAATGAAAAATATCAGGATAAAAAATTTTATCAATACATTACTACTGTAGGAAATACACAAATATGCACACATACACACAAAAAATATTGGAAGAAAATTTATGCAATGCAATTTAATCACACACATTTAGAATAAAAAAAAACTTTCTTTTTTTTTTTTTTTGAGACGGAGTCTCGCACTTTCTCCCAGGCTGGAGTGCAGTGGTGTGATCTCGGCTAACTGCAGGCTCCGCCTCCCGGGTTCATGCCATTCTTCTGCCTCAGCCTCCTGAGTAGCTGGGACTACAGGCACCCGCCACCACGCCCGGCTAATTTTTTTGTATTTTTAGTAGAGACGGGGTTTCACCATGTTAGCCAGGATGGTCTCAATCTCCTGACCTCGTGATCCACCTGCCTCCGCCTCTCAAAGTGCTGGGATTACTGTTGTGAGTCACTGTGCCCGGCAAAAACAATTATTTTTAAAGCAGCCTCAAAAATTGGTGCTGCCTAATTTATGATCTAAGGGTTATCGCCACACCCTCAGTTTTTCTTTTTCTTTCTTTTTGAGACACAGTTTCACTCCTTTGCCCAAACGAGAGTGCAGTGGCATGATCTCAGCTCACTGCAACCTCCGCCTTCCAGTTTCAAGCAATTCTCCTGCCTCAGCCTCCCAAGTAGCTGGGATTACAGGTGCCTGCCACCACACACCGCTAATTGGGGTTTCACCATGTTGGCCAGGCTGGTCTCAAACTCCTGACATCGTGATCCGCCTGCCTCGGCCTCCCGAAGTGCTGGGATTGCAGGTGTGAGCCACCGCACTCAGCCTCAGTTTTTCTTTATACATTCTTTGTCTATGAATTATCCCTCTTCCCTAATGCCTACTTTTATGGAAGAAAAGTTTCACCAGTATGAAGTACATGACAAAGAGAAGAGAAAAATTTTTAAATACAACTCTTAAACTCTGTATCATATTTGGAATTACCTATAAGTAGAATGTATCATCTATGCGGATGTTAAGTTTTTTTTTCTTTTATAATAAGATCTTCTTCCTTTTTTAGCCTTAGCTGCAAAATTCAAATTTGGTATTTGAACTTAGTAATTAACTTATCTTAGGGCCCTAGCTATATGTATTCCTTCTACAACTAATACCTACTTTTATTCTTAATTGTTACGTTTTGAATATTTAAGCTACCTTAATTAAATCCTTTAAAAAGTAGGTCAGACATAGAGCCTAAATAAATCCAAAACACAAACATTGCAACCAAACAATATGCTCACACATTTGGTAGTCTAACTATTTCAAGTTTCAATATGGTTATGTGAAATACATGTTAAATGCTAGGACTATATAATACAGCTACTTTTTAAAATTGGAGTAAGTGTCTGTACCAACTTTCAATTATCTCTTATGGTAAAAGATAATAAGGCAAGATTAAATGTATCCCATAAATAATTCCAAAACTTCATTTTAGCCATCATCTTCAAACTTATTTCTTCATTATCAAAGATTTGTAATAATTAGGTGTTAGAAGTATTCCTAACAAGTAACAAAACAAATTTTAGTGTTTGTACAATTGTTTCCAGTTCCCAAATCTGGTGCAAGTATGATCAGGAAGTGAAATAACCACAAGATGTGCAGTAATAGGGAGAGGCAAAAAGCCCAGATCATCAGTCCCTGAACCACTAACAATTGACCATAAATGCTACTTTCTAGTGGGGGGAAAAAAGAAGAGGAGGAGGGAGAGGGGAGAACACAAGGAGAAGAAAGGGCTATATAAAACTCAATCTTTTTCGAAGATACTCCAAATCTCAGTTAATATATAAATCCATCAAAGAACGACCAAATAGATGTACTTGACTTAAAAAGATCTTGTTTATGAACAGGTAATGAAAGAATACATATTTTGGACAAATATAAGCCAATTTTATTTCCCAGACTTACCCTTCCCCAAGAGAAAAACTGCTATGGGAACTGTTGAAGCCAGGTGATGGGGAATTATTGACATATGTGATCTCGGGCCATGGAGAACACTAAAAACAAAGGATAAGTTAGATAATGAACAAGCACATTTGACCCTAGGATTTGACTAAAACATTGTTACTTGAATAGCACATCTTGATTAGTAAATCTTAATTCCTCAGAGACTCCCATAAGCAATAGAGAACGCTGCTTCTCTTTCCGCCATCTTGGAGCCTGTGGAGACCTGCTGGGAATAGGAGTTTTAAAAGGAAACATGTCTAGAAAACTGTGGTCCCAGGCCATTTTTGTTGGTTATAAGTGGGTTCTCCAGAACCAAGGGCAGCACACAGCTCTTCTTAAAATTGAAGGTGGTTTATGCCCAAGATGAAACTGAATTCTATTTGGGCAAGAGATGTGCTTAGGTATACAAAGCAAAGAACACCACAGTAGCTCCTGCAGCAAACCAAACAAAACCAGAGTAATCTGGGGAAAGATAACTTGGACACAGAAACAGCAGCATGGTTCGTGCCAAATTCTAAAGGAATCTTCCTGCTAAGGCCGCTGGACACAGAATCCATGTGATACTGTGTCCCTCAAGGATTTAAACTAATGAAAAGTAAACAAAAGTAAACTTGTGCTCTTGTTTAAAAAAAAAAAAAAAAAAAACAGCGAGCGAGAGAGAGAACGTTGCTTAGGAAAAGAAAATTTTGACCAGTTTGGAAGTGATGAATTTTTAAGATTAAAAATTATGAACTGAAATTGTCACCAAAAGAAATCTTTTTACCTCTGTGAGTATGGTTGTCTCATAGGAAGGTTGATATTTCTCCTTTTCATGAGGTGTTCGTTTCTCCATTTTTTCCCTATCGGTTTTTTGCTTTCTGTCTGCACCTTTGGGCTGAAATGAGAAACATTTTGTTTTAAATTCAGGTACTCACCTTTTGACCCAACAATATTGCTTCTAAAAACTTAAATATTCACGTATGAAACAAAATGGTATGTGCAGTGATGTAAAGGCAAGACACATCACTTTTAAGTTTGAAAATAGGAAATTTAAATGTTTCTGCTTGATGGGAGTTGAAAAGAATCCGATCTATAGCTACGGACATGGAAAGATCTCTAAAGCACATAGTTAACTGAAAAAAATCAAGGCTCAAAACATTTCAGATCGTATAATCCCATTTATGTGTCAAAGAAAATATGTATATAGCTATGTGTGTATGTGTATAAAAGTATAGAAAGGAACTAGAAGAGCTGGGCGCAGTGGCTCACGCCTGTAATCACAGCACTTTGGGAGGCCAAGGCAGACGGATTGCCTGAGCTCAGGAGTTCGAGACCAGCCTGGCCAACGTGGCGAAACCCTGTCTCCATTAAAAATACAAAAAATTAGCTGGGCATGGTGTGTGTGCCTGTAGTCCCAGGTACTGGGGAGGCTGAGGTATGAGAATCGCTTGAACCCAGGAGATGGAGGTGGCAGTGAGCTGAGATTGCACCACTGCACTAGAGCCTGGGCGACAGAGTGAAACTCCGACTCAAAAAGAAAAAGAAAAAGAAGAGGGAACTAGACGAATACATATGAAATTACGAAATTATGACAGTGGTTTCCTCTGGGAAGAGGTTGTCAGGGGGGTCAGCATCAGAGCAGTAAAGGGAGAATTTCAATGTTGCTCTGAATACTTCTGTATTATTCAATCTCTTACAATGAGAACATATTTATCCATGTAATAAAAATAAATAGGACCCTGGCTGGGGCACAGTGGCTCACACCTGTAATCCCAGTACTTTGGGAGGCCAAGGTGGGCAGATCACTTATGACCAGGAGTTCAAGACCAGCCTGGGCAACACAGCAAGACCCCCTCTCTACAAAAAATACAAAAATTAGCCCGGTGTGGTGGCACATGCCTATAGTCTGACTTACTGGGGAAGCTGAGGCAGAAGGATTGATTGAGCCCAGAAGGTTGAGCTATGATTGCGTCACTGCACTCCAGCCTGGGTGACAAAATGAGACCCAGTCTCAAAAACAAATAAATAAGGACCAAATAAGAAAAGATCAAGTATGAATGTAACCAAAAATAGTCAATTTTTGTGAACTTTACATGAGCTTGTAACTTCAATAGGCTTTAAGAGCTTTCAATGAGAATCCATGTTCTTGCCTCTAGCCCTCTTTTCCAAGTTCCTATTATCCTATGACCATCTCCATGTAAATTTCTTTACCAGGCATCTTGGTAATTATTTCAATGACTCTAGCTTAGACTTTTTTTTTTTTTGAGTTTTCAAAAAAATAAGACAAGTTGATTTTCTGACTGGGTAACTAATGTTAACATAGAATGATAAGGTAAAAGAATCCAAAGGCCAGCACATTGCTCAGGAATACCTTGAAAACTTTGATCTGGCAGCTGGCCGAGTGTAAGTGCTCAGTATATTCCCCGTTTTCATTCTCCTTGAAGGTATCTATTTGTACTCGGAATGGCACCCCCTTTTCTCCACCATGTTTCCTCATAGTGAACTCTGTACTAATACAGTGCACCTGGAAAGAATACAACATCAAGGCTTCAGTACCGCTAGCTAGCCAAACCAGTTGGCAGTATTTTTTTTAGCAACTATTAACAGCAAAACCTTTACTAGGCATTATGAATACCTACAAAAAACACTTCTCCTCTTTGTGATCTTGAAGAATTTACAATCTGATAGAGGAAATAGAAAAAACTTAAATGCTTTACAAATGCAAACAAAATACAAGTACAGACCTAATGCTAACAAAAGCTGCTGTGAGAAACTAAATTCATTAACTGCTTCAAAGAACACAGAGCTGGCCAGGCGCGGTGGCTTACGCCTGCAATCCCAGCACTTTAGGAGGCTGAGGCAGGCGGATCACGAGGTCAGGAGATCGAGACCATCCTGGCGAACACGGTGAAACCCTGTCTCTACTAAAAAATACAAAAAATTAGCCAGGCGTGGTGGCAAGCGTCTGTAGTCCCAGCTACTCAGGAGGCTGAGGCAGGAGAATGGCGTGAACCCGGGAGGCGGAGGTTGCAGTGAGCCAAGATCACGTCACTGCACTCCAGCATGGGCAACAGAGCGAGACTCCGTCTCAAAAAAAGA
>NW_012100098.1:2402831-2408151 GCF_000951045.1 Mandrillus leucophaeus | reverse complement strand
TTTTTTTAGTAGAGACGGGGTTTCACCGTGTTAGCCAGGATGGTCTCGATCTCCTGACCTCGTGATCTGCCCATCTCGGCCTCCCAAAATGCTGGGATTACAGGCTTGAGCCACCGCGCCCGGCCTATAATTATCACAAATAAGGATTTTCAAGGCCTCTACCCAAAGAACATAATCAGATACGCAAATCAAATTTTAAGTATAAAGATGTTCAAAATAACATTACAGATAATAGTAAAAAAATCAGGCCAATCAAGGCCGGGCATGGTGGCTCACACCTATAATCCCAGCACTTTGGGAGGCCAAGGTGGGCGGATCACCTGAGGTCAGGAGTTCAAGACCAGCCTGGCCAGCATGGTGAAACCTCTACCAAAAATACAAAAATTAGCCAGGCATGGTGACATGTGCCTCTAGTCCCAGCTACTGGTGAGGCTGAGGCAAGAGAATCGCTTGAACTGGAAGGCGGCGGTTGCAGTGAGCTGAGATTGCACCACTGCACTCCAGATTGGGAGACAGAGCCGAGACCCTGTCTCAAAAAAAAAATTATGCTGATCTAAATGCCAAATAATTGTTATGTAAATTATGGTACAACCAAAGAATGAAATATTATGCAGCCATTACCAAGCAATTTTGGGAGACACAAATAAATAAATTGGGGTATTAGAAGAGCAATTCAGAAACTCCTCAATGCTCTCAGGCACAGGTTAAAGAGCCTGGGCTTGACAGTCAGGCTAGAACCCTGTAAAGATTTCAAAGTTAACATGTTTTGTCCTTTAAGAAATAAACTGGTAGTAAGAGATGCTCTTCAAAACTGGAAGCTTATTTGCAGCGCCTTACCTGAATAAACACAGATGTCCTCTTTGCAGGGTCCCACAGGAACTCCACTGTATTGAGTTGAGTTGGATTAGCCCTAGGATCGATTATACCCACAGACATTGGGATATCTGAGAAACAAAATGGTAATCATTGAACAATTCTGAGGGTTACTCAGTTTTAAATGAGAAAGTATTGATTCTTACATTACTCAGTGTAGCTACTAAGATTTTTGTGTATCACATCCTAAATTTCTTTGTGTTTCTTTTTAGATGGAGTCTCATTCTGTTGCCCAGGCTGGAGTGCAGTGGTAGAGGGCTGGAGTGTAGTAGCACCATCTCAGCTCACTGCAACCTCCGCCTCCTGGGTTCAAGCGGTCCTCCTGCCTCTACCTCCTGAGTAGCTGGGATTACAGGCACATGCCACCTCGCCGAGGAAATTTTTTTTTATTTTTAGTAGAGACGGGGTTTCGCCATGTTGCCCATGCTGCTCTCGAACTCCTGACCTCAGGTTATCCAGCCACCTTGGCCTCCTAAAGTGCTGGGATTACAGGCCTGAGCCACCGTGCCCAGCCCACACCTTAAATTTCTTCTTTGTCAAGGAAAATATTTGATTAGAGTAAACTTGGCTTAAGTACTTTGCTTCTCAGCACTTTTTCTCCTCTTTAAAAAGTTTTTAAAATACAGCAATTAAAAAAATTCTTTGGCCAGGCGCAGTGGCTCACGCCTGTAATCCCATCACTTTGGGAGCCCAAGGCAGGCAGATCACAATGTCAGGAGTTCGAGACCAGCCCGACCAACATGGTGAAACCTCGTCTCTACTAAAAATAGAAAAATTAGCTGGCCGTGGTGGCACATGCTTGTAATCCCAGCTACTCAGGAGGCTGAAGCAGGAGAATGGCTTGAATCTGGGAGGCGGAGATTGTAGTGAGCCGAGATCGTACCACTGCACTCCAGCCTGGGTGACAGAGCAAGACTCCATTAAAAAAAAAAAAAAATTAGGCCGGGCGTCGTGGCTTACACCTGTTATCCCAGCACTTTGGGAGGCCAAGGTGGGCGGATCACCTGAAGTCAAGAGTTCAAGACCAGCCTGGCCAACATGGCAAAACCCCGTCTCTACTAAAAAATTCAAAAATTAGCCAGGCGTGGTAGCAGGCATCTGTAATCCCAGCTACTTGAGAGGCTGAGGCAGGGAGAACTGCTTGAACCCAGGAGGCGGAGGTTGCAGTGAGCCGAGATCGTACCACTGTACTCCAGCCTGGGTGACAGAGCAAGCCTCTGTCTCAAAAAACAAAAAAATCATTTTTAAATTGACAAATAATAATTGTACATATTCATGGGCTATATAGGGATGTTTCAATACATATAATGCATAGTGATCAGATCAGGGTAATCAGCATATTCATTGTCTCAAACATCTGTCATTTCTTTGTGTTGGGAATGTTCAGTATCCTCCTTCTAGCTTAAAATATGGCAATTTAAAGGCAGTTTCCTTTTAATTTGCTAAAATCCTATTTAAGGTGGATTAAGTCTACACTATCATGAAAACTGTAATTTATAATCTGTTTCAACTACAGTTTTAAAATTAGTTTTATTGCCAAAAGCACATTAAGAGGATTGCTATTGAAGGGGTGCAGCAGAGTATCTACATGAAAGCAGAAAGCATTATATCACGAATGGAAGTGGGAAAATTTTAACATAAAGATTGATGCAGGCCAAGTGTGGTGGCTCACGCCTGTAATCCCAGCACTTTGGGAGGCCGAGGCAGATGGATCATTTGAGGTCAGGAGTTCGAGGCTAGCCTGGCCAACATGGTGAAAATTTACCTCTACTAAAAGCATAAAAATTAGCCGGGCGTGGTGGTGGATGCCTATAATCCCAGCTACTCAGGAGGCTTGTTACAAATGCATAACAAGTCATGAGAATGACTTGAACCCAGGAGACAGAGTTTGCAGTGAGCTGAGATCATGCCATTGCACTCCAGCCTGGGCGACAGACCGAGACTCTGTCTCAAAAAAAAAAAAAAAGGAAGGTTGATGCTGACTTACAAAGTAATCAAATAATCCTGTAACAGAGTGACAAATCTTTACCTAAAAGGGAAGCAAGAATTAATGGGTCTGAGTAGAACTTTTCTTTCCATTCCACATAGCAGATATTCAAATAGCATTCCCTGAGTTCTCCTATTAATGATCAGACTGGGGAGTTAAGGCCAGGTGATAAGTATTACCAGAACTGTGGTATAACTATCCTACTATTTTGGCATCAATGATTCAAACAATAAAGCATCAAGTGGGTCCCACTCCACAATATTAGTTGTGTTAGATTTATCTTAAGGTCAATTTATCATACAGATATCAGGATCACTGCATGAGAACCAATGTTTTCTCAGGTAAAATTAGTAGTAGTTAATTTTTTTTTTAACAACTATGTTTACCAAGAGGAGATTTTAACCAATTAGAAATCAGAGATGCAGATACCAGGAAAAGTGACTGCATGTGTATTTGTGAAGATCTTTCCTTTATACCCTATGACTTAGGAAAAACAAATTCTACTCTGTGTGGCAATGTGGGAAGACAAAACTTAACTGCAAACCGAGAGACGTAGCTTCTAATATCAGAACTCCCACTTTAGTGACTGGTTCTCAGGCACTAGTAAAATGACGGAACTTGGCCAGGCGCAGTGGCTCACGCCTGTAATCCCAGCACTTTGGGAGGCCAAGGCGGGCAGACCACGAGGTCAGGAGATCGAGACCATCCTGGCTAACACGGTGAAACCCCATCTCTACTAAAAATACAAAAAATTAGCCGGGTGTGGTGGCGGGTTCCTGTAGTCCCAGCTACTCAGGAGGCTGAGGCAGAAGTATGGTGTGAATGCAGAAGGCGGAGCTTGCAGTGAGCCGAGATCACGCCACTGCACTCCAGCCTGGGTGACAGAGCAAGACTCCGTCTCAAAAAACAAATAACTGAAAAAAAAGGAAGGAACTTTCAGCATGCTGGGGAAAAAAGTCTGCCCCCCTTTACAAACGCATAACAAAATATCAGATCCTGAGCAGCCAAAACAATCTTGAAAAAGAACAAAGTTGGAGGTCTCATGCTTCACAACTTTCAAACTTACTATAAAGCTACACTTGGCAAAATAGTGAGGTATAGGCATAAAGCTAGACATATAAACCAATGGAATAGAATAGAGAGCCTAGAAATAAGTTTTCAAATATATGGTCAAATGAGTTTTGACGAGGGTGCAAGACCATTCAGTGGGGGAAAGAACAGTCTTTTCAACAAACGGTGTTGAGAAAACTGGGTATCCACATGCAAAAGAATGAAGTTGGGTCCTTACCTTGTACCATATACAACCAAGAACTCAAAATGGATCTGTGACCTGAATGTAAGACCTAAAACTATAAAACTCGTAGAAGAAAACATATTGGAAAAGTTTCTTGGCACTGAACTTGGCAACGACTTCTTGGATATGGCACCAAAAGCACAGGCAATTAAAAAAAATTAGATAAATTAGACCACCTCAAAATGTAAAACTTTAGTGCATCAAAGGATAGTATCAATATAGTAAAAAAGCAACCCACAGAATAAGATAAAATATTTGCATGTGATGTATCTGCTATGGGGTTAATATCCAGAATATTTTAGAAATTCCTTCAACTCAATAACAAAAAAACAAAACAATACAATTCGATAATGTGGCAAAAGACTTGAATAGACATTTCTCCAAAGAAAATATATAAGTGGCGGGCCAGGAGCCATGGCTCACGCCTGTAATCCCAGCGCTTTGAGAGGCCAAGGCGGATAGATCACTTGAAGTCAGGAGTTCGAGACCAGCCTGGCCAACATGGCAAAACCCCCTCTCTACTAAAACACAAAAATTAGCTGGGTGTGGTGGTAGGCCCCTGTAATCTCAGCTACTCAGGAGGCTGAGGCAGGAGAAGCGCTTGAACCCGGGAGGTGGAAGTTGCAGTGAGCTGAGATCATGCCACTGTACTCCAGCCTGGGCGACAGAGGGAGACTCCATCTCAAAAAATAAATAAATCAGTAAATAAATAAAAATAAAGAAAGAAAGAAAATATATAAATGGCCAATAAGCACATGCAAAGATGCTCAACATTACTAATCACCAGGGAAATGCAAATCAAAACCACAATGAGATACTACTTCACAATCATCAGGATGGATATTATCAAAAAATAGAAAGCAACAGTCCAGGTGCAGTGGCTCACGCCTGTAATCCCAGCACTCTGGGAGGCCAAGGCAGGCAGATCAAGAGGTCAGGAGATTGAGACCACTCTGGCCAACATGTTGAAACCCCATCTCTACTAAAAATACAAAAATTAGCTGGGTGTGGTGGCGCATGCCTGTAATCCCAGCTACTCAGAGGCTGAGGCAGGAGAATCACTTGAACCTGGGAGGTGGAGCTTGTGGTGAGTTGATATCGTGCCATTGCACTCAGGCCTGGGCAACAAGAGCAAAACTCCGTCTCAGGAAAAAAAAAAAAAAAAA
>NW_012100098.1:2393787-2402778 GCF_000951045.1 Mandrillus leucophaeus | reverse complement strand
AAAGCAACAAGTGTTGGCAAGGATTGAAGAAATTGGAACCTTTTTTTTTTTTTTTTTGAGACAAGAGCCTCGCTCTGTCACCCAGGCTGGAGTGCAGTGGTGTGGTCTCAGCTCACTGCAAGCTGCACCTCCTGGGTTCACATCATTCTCCTGCCTCAGCCTCCTGAGTAGCTGGGACTACAGGTGCCCGCCACCATGCCCAGCTAATTTTTTTGTATTTTTAGTAGAGATGGGGTTTTACCGTGTTAGCCAGGATGGTCTCAATCTCCTGACCTCCTGATCCGCCTGCCTTGGCTTCCCAAAGTGCTGGGATTACAGGCGTGAGCCACCACGCCCAGCCGAAATTGGAACCTTTGAGTACTGCTGGTAGATATGTAAAATGTGTAGTCACTGTGGAAAACAATATAGTGGTTTCTAAAAAAAAAAATTTAAGGTAGAATTACCATATGACCCAGCAATTCCATTTCTGGATATACATCCAAAAGAATTAAAAGCAGAGACTCAAACACATATTTGTACATCCATGTTCATAGCAGCGTTATTCACAATAGCCAAAAAATGGAATTAAATTAAGTGCCTATCATGGGATGAATGAATAAACAAAGTGTGGTATATACACACAATGGAATATTATTCAGCCTTACATGGGAAGGAAATGCTAACGTATGCTACACCATGAACCTTGAAAACATTATGCTAAGTGAAAAATGCCAGTCACAAAAGGACGAATACTGTATGATTTCATTTATGCAGTACTTAGTAGTCTAATTCATAGAGACAGAAAGGAGAATAGTGGTTACCAGGGGCTGTGAAGAAGGGAGAATGGGGAGTTGTTTAACAGGTACAGACATCCAGTTTTGCAGATAAGAAAAGTTCTGGAGATGAATGATAGTGATGGTTACACAATAATTTGAATGTACTTAATGTTACTGAACTATCCACTTAACAATGCTTAAAATGATAACTTTTATGTAACATATATTTTACCACAACTTAAAAAACAAAACAAAATCATCCTATAGTTGCTATGGAACTAAAGTGTTTATACTTTCAACTTCAATTCTGGTATCATTTTCACCTGTATTACTTAAAATTTTTTATGCTTAATAAATACTTTCAAGGTTTATACTAATTGAGCTTCACAAGCATATGAATTAAGGTAAATGTCAAATAAAGAAAACCAACTCTTGGTGCATAGCTAAAGGCATTTCCTAGGCAATAGATTCTCTTAACTCACCTATGTCAAGAATTCTGTCCCCAGGTCGGTTCCACCTCCAACCCTCTAGCTGCTGATGCTCAGTGTACTGTAGCCTTCTGTCATGGAACACCACACGGAATATACTCTAAAAGGATACAACAAAATCAGACGATAACAGGACCTCTTGAAAATCAGTGCTGACAAAGAAAAACTAGCAGGACTCACTGCCAGTTGGTTTCTAAACACAATCTAAAATTATTTTTCTTAACATCTGCTTCACTCTAAAACCCATACCATACTAAGTGCTATTTCAGGATAAAATTTTATAATTTCTCAGATATAATCTTTTATTTTTTTTTTGAAATGGATTTCGCTCTTGTTGCCCAGGCTGGAGTGCAATGGCACCATCTCGGTTCACAGCAACCTCCGCCTCCCGGGTTCAAGGAATTCTCCTGTTTCAGCCTCCTGAGTAGCTGGGATTATAGGCATGTGCCACCACGCCTGGCTAATTTTGTACTTTCTGTACAGACAGGGTTTCTCCATGTTGGTCAGGCTGGTCTCAAACTCCCAACCTCAAGTGATCCGCCCGCCTCAGCTTCCCAAAGTGCTGGGACTACAGGCGTAAGCCACCGTACCCAGCCAATTTCTCAGATATAATCTTTATAGTTAACTGGTACCATATTTAAAACTTGGCTTAAACTTCAGTCCGATGGTAAGTAGGCATAAAGGACTCCCATCTGAAGCATTGCTGCATGCCTCTTCTGTTACGCCATGGCTTATCTGGCTTAGTTCTTCAGATGTACATGAAAAACACACCAAGTGCCCTGCTTGCTAACCCACCATACAACCTGTAAACACTGAGGGTAGGCAGAGCCTATTTCCATCAACTTTCCTTTTGTTACTTTTACTTTGTAGTAGTGTCTGTTAATTCCTCCCACCACCTTTTGACAAAACTCCTGTTTCAATTGTGCTGTGAATTATCAAAATCCTGACTGTTAATCTAGACTAAGAGAACTGCTCTTCATCAAAGTAGCTTCTGTTTTCCTCGCTATAAGACTAAGTATCAAAAAAGACACTCAGGCTTCTCTAAAGATCTCAAGGAGGTTACTTTACTCCAAAAGAACTTCACTGAGCCAGGGGTGATTACCCTGGACAGGGAGTGGTAAGCATTCTATTTCTGAAGCTCTGAAAAATTCATGTGAATAGTGGGGCCTACTCTGACCCCAAAGAAATAACACATCAGCTTACCACTCTGCCAACAAATTATGGCAGGCAAGAGATACCATCAAGCCCTTGGAAGCAAAAGAACATTAACAACAAAAACAAAAATTTAAAATCACAAAAGGATTAATAAAAAAAATTGTACAGAAGAATGATTTATTCGTTTTACCTTCACCAATTTGCCATTAATTTCTGGAAGTTCTCCAAGTTTCCTATTGTCTAGCATTCGAATTTCATAAGACTGTCCTAGAAGAAAAAGTAATTACATATTATATTCATCACAAATTAACTTTGCTAGATTCAGAAAGAATAAAATTCAGTTGGTTGAATATACAATAGTATAATAATATTATTAGTATTAGTAACAACAACCAGAAGCCTTTACTAGATGCTCAGCCCTGTGCCAAGTATTGTCACATATTATCTCATTTAACTGATATACCTTTCTAAGGTATTACCAATCCCATTTTACAGACAAAGAAATGGAAACTTAAAAGAGTTTTAGCAACTTGTCCAAGGCCACACAATTGGTAAATAATAGAGCCAGGTAGAGTAATACTTCTCAGACAGTAATCAATGGGAGTGTCTAGGGAACATGATTAGGAAGAGGAAGCTGGGAACTAAAAATGGACAGCTAAGCAAAAGAAGCTAGTAATAGATATCAAGTATGACATTAGAACTCAAATCTCTGAAGTAGGACTTCTAGTTTGATAGGTCATACCAGAAAGATCTAAGTTTTTACATATAAGTGTACCTAATAAAACATCATAAATGGCCGGGTGCAGTGGCTCACGCCTGTAATCCCAGCACTTTGGGGGGCCAAGGTGGGCGGATCAGGAGGTCAGGAGATCCAGACCATCCTGGCTAACACGGTGAAACCCCGTCTCTACTAAAAATACAAAAAAGCACATGCCTGTGGTCCCAGCTACTCAGGAGGCTGAGGCAGGAGAATGGTGTGAACCCAGGAGGCGGAGCTTGCAGTGAGCCGAGATCGCGCCACTGCAGTCCAGCCTGGGCGACTCCGTTGCAAAAAAAAAAAAAAAATCATAAATACTGTAGGCCTGCAATAGTACTAATGAATGAGGAAGCATCTAACCTTGATTGAGATACGTTAGGGTTTCATCATGGAGTTTCACTGCTGGAGAGGTAGCAGCACAAAGCACATATTGAAAAGGCAGGATTTTATTCTCATTATCAGGAGGCAAACTTGACTCTTCTTGCTTAAAAATGGGCAATGCGAGGACATCACTAAAATAAAACAAATGACTCACGTTAATATCTGGCAACGGTGCAAAGGCAGCTTTATTGGTAAATAATTTAATTGCAATGCTTTGGAAAGCCATAAACATTACTCACCTTGGTGGAGTTTCACCCCAACAATTCCATTTAGATTACCTGCTGTGATATCCCCCTGACCACAATAGTGTGGGTGATGACAGATATTCACTGCTAAAACCACTAAGTGTGAAAGAGAATGTTTCTAGGAATCATAGACAGGGGTTCCTAAAAGGACTCTGGAAATTATAAACAGAGTTCTAAAATGTATAAATCTAGGACACTTAGTAATGTCTTTGTTCTCAGAAAGGCAACAACTATACTACCTGTATAACCATATCAGCTGATTTTCTATAAGGACTAAAATAACTTCTACAATTCCTTAGAAGCCACATGAAAAGGACAAATCAATAACAAGTATATATTTCAAGGTCATCTTACATTCTGTGGAATAACAACTAATATTGAGATGTTCCTACAAGCCATTTCCTCTAAGAAAAAGCTTTTTGTATCTATCAGTTTATCTAAACTTGCAAACCAAAGACATACATCCATCCTTTGTCATAGGAATGTAAAACCACACTCTCATCCTTTGTCAGTAGGAATGTACAATAACATAAACACTTTAGGAAAAGGTTTGGCAATTTTTTATAAAATTAAACATGCAGCCAGGCGCAGTGGCTAATGCCTATAATCCCAGCACTTTGGGAGGCCAAGGCGGGCAGATAACCTAAGGTCCGGAGTTCGAGACTCGGCTGACCAACATGGCGAAACCGTGTCTCTATTAAAAATACAAAATTAGCCAGGAGTGGTGGCACGTGCCTGTATTCCCAGCTACTCGGGAGGCTGAGGCAGAAGAATTGCTTGAACCCGGGAGGTGGAGGTTGCGGTGAGCCAAGATGGTGCCATTGCACTCCAGCCTGGGCAACAAAAGCCAAACTCCATCTCAAAAAAAAAAAAAATTAATTAATTTAAAAAAAATTAAATTAATCAGGCATCTATTGACCCCAGCAGTTCCACCCATTGGTACTTATCCAAGAAAAATGAAAACATAAGTCCACCCAAGACTTGTTATAAATGTCCACAGCACAAAAGCAAAAACTAGGCCAGGCGCAGTGGCTCACACCTGTAATCCCAGCACTTCGGGAGGCTGAGGTGGGTGGATCACCTGAGGTCAGGAGTTTGAGAACAGCCTGGCCAACATGGTGAAACCTCATCTCTACCATAAATACAAAAATTAGCTGGGTGTGGTGGTGCAGGCCTGTAGTCCCAGATACTTGGGAGGCTGAGGCAGGAGAATCACTTGACCTCAGGGGGCAAGAGGTGCAATGAGCCGAGATCGTGGCACTGCACTCCAGCCTGGGCAACAGAGCAAGATTCTGTCTCAAAAAAACAAAAACAAAAACAAAAAACTGGAAAGAAACTAAATGTTCATGAGTAAGAGAACGGATGTACAAACCATGGTATATCCATACAATGGACTACTCAGTGAAACAAAGGAATGCAACATGGATGAATCTCACAGATATAATGCTCAACAAAAAAAGCCAGACACAAAGAATGCATGATGCATGGTTCTGTTTATATGACAGTCTAAAACAGGCAGAGTCGAAGAGAACAATGGTTTCCTGGTGGGGCAGGGGATGACTTGGAAGGTATATAAGGGAACTCTGTAGGGAGATGAATATGTTTTATACTATGATAGGTCTGCTACACAGTTGTAACTCTAACAGCTTATTTTTGCATCTCACTGTAAATGAATTTTACCTAAAAAAAAAATTTATTGAATAGAAGATGGGGAATAGGTAGAAGTAAAAATAATAAAAGAGGGCTAGGTGTGGTGGCTCACGCCTGTAACTCCACCACTTTGGGAGGCCAACGCAGGTGGATCACTTGAGGCCAGGAGTTCAAGACCAGCCTGGCCAACATGGTGAAACCCCATCTGTACTATTAATAGAAATACAAAAATTAGCTGGGTGTGGAGACACACACCTGTAATCCCAGCTATGTGGGAGGCTGAGGCACGAGAATCGCTTGAGCCAAGATTGTGCCACTGCACTTCAGCCTGGGTGACATAGCAAGACTGAATCTGAAAAAAAAAAAAAAGATAAAAAGAGTAGTAACATGTTGATGACTGTTCAAGCAAGGTGATGAGTATAAGAGGGTTCATCATATAATTCTGTTTACTTTGTATATGTTTGAAATTTTCCACAGTAAAGTTTTTAAAAAAAAAAAAAAATATACATAGGCCACAGAGTACTTCTGGGTACAAAAGAAAAGGAACAGGGCACATGAAATAAAAGAAACAATTAAGATTCCCTTGGCCAGGCATGGTATGGCTCACGCCTATAATCCCAGCACTTTGGGAGGTCAAGGCGGGCAGATTACTTGAGGTCAGGAGTTTGAGACCAGCCTGGCTAACATGGTAAAACCCCATCTCTACTAAAGATACAAAAATTAGCCAGGTGTGGTGGCGTGTGCCTGTAGTCCCAGCTACTCAGGAGGCTGAGGCAGGAGAATCACTTGAACCCGGGAGGTGGAGGTTGCAGAAAGCCGAGATCACGCCACTGCACTGAAGCCCAGGAGACAGAGCGAGACTCCATCCAAAAAAAAAAAATCCCCCCCAGAAGATTAGAAGTCAGGAATCCAGCGAATTTTTTTTTTTTTAGACAGTCTTGCTCTGTCTCCCAGGCTTGAGTGCAGTGGCACGATCTCGGGTCTCTGCAACCTCCACCTCCCGGGTTCAAGTGATTCTCCTGCCACAGCCTCCCAAGTAGCTGGGACTACAGGCACATACCACCACGCCGGGCTAACTTTTATATTTTTAGTAGAGACAAGGTTTCACCATGTTGGCCAGGCTGGTCTCAAACTCCTGACCTCAAGTGATCCGCCCACCTCGGCCTCCCAAAGTGCTAGGATTATAGGTGTGAGCCACCTCACCCAGCCCAGAGATTCTTGTTAACATTTCCCATGTTCAAAATGGAATACATTCAAACCTTTACCTATAATTTAAATATTAAGCTTATAAAGAGACCAAAATGCTTCTTTTTAACCATTCACAGATGAAAAAGCAATTATTTATATGTACCTATATCCCTCACCAATACACACATTTTCCCCAATACATCAGATTACAGGGTCATTACCTTCAGGCAAAGACACTATTGACAGAAAGTTGACTACACTCTTGTGAATTTTACAGACAATATTATAAATTATTACTGGAAAATAAAACAAGTAGCAAATGTTCTGATTATTGACTTCACACACAGGTATAATACAAATTTACTAGCATGAACACTAAAAAAAGGAGGGGTGGAAGAGAAGAAAATTTTTCTTTCTGTTGATATCTGAATAACAATAATATGTTATTATTTGAATCCAGTAAGACTTGATGCAAACCAGTTTTCAAGAAACAGTTTTCTTTTTTTCTTTTTCTTTTTTTTGAGACAGAGTCTCCCTCTGTCACCCAGGCTGGAGTGCAGTGACACCATCTCGGCTCACTGCAGCCTCTGCCTCCTGGGTTCAAGTGATTCTCCTGCCTCAGCCTCCCGAGTAGCTGGGATTACAGGCATCTGCTACTACGCTCAGCTAATTTTTATATTTTCAGTAGAGACAGGGTTTCACCATGTTAGCCATGCTGTTCTCAAACTCCTGACCTCAGGTAATCTGCCCACCTCAGCCTCACAAAGTGCTGGGATTACAGGCGTGAGCCACCGCGGCCAGTCTATGAAACAGTTTTCTCATCGTTAAAAAATATTTCAATGGCCAGAAACACAAAAGGCACTTTCTTTTCCTTAGGCTTTGCTCATATGAGTTAAGAGTGGAGAATGTTGAGGGAATCCTTCTTCCTGTCCATATTAATTTTCTTCCACGTGAAACATATTGTTCCCTTGAGACTATTTACAACTGTAGAAACAGAGTTTTCTAAAAAATTACTCTGTTCTAGTTATTTTATTTCTCAAGATCAGGAAGTTACCAGTGCTCTCATAACAAAAAGTATAGAAAATAAAGTAAAACACCACAAAACTCAACACAGTGTTAGCATTTGGAAGCCTTTACTGTCTTATCATTCTCAAATACATCACATCTGATGATTCTTTAAAAGATTAGTAAAGATTACCAGATATCAAGGCAAATAGGATTTTGAAACACAGCAACAGTTCAACCTTTATGAATGTAGGGTGGCTATTTTTTCTTCTCAAGTATCACTACCAACCAAGGTTAATAAACAGCAACCATTTCTAGTCTTCTCAGGATCATGTGGCATTACACCTAACCCATGACTAAGCAAAGGACTGTTATCTGGGGCTAGAATTCTCAAACTGATTCTCAAAGTTACCCCTAAAACTAACTCAAAACAGTACAGCCAAACCAAATACACAAGACTATATTTCCTCATCAGAGAGTTTAAGATCTATAAACCCCAAACATATTTCAATTATTCATAATCTTGCTACACTGCATTTCTTTTAGTCTGCTGTGGGAGCAAAAGTACCATTCAGTTCCACATTCCTAGAGATAGAGGCTAAAGGTCACTGGAAATACAATTCTAGGTCCCTATTTATACCAAAACAAAAACAAGTGCATCCAGAAAGAAACGGTTTTGGAAATCCAAGTCTGCTCTTCCTTAGAGGTGAGTTTAGATAAGGAAAACCCAAACCCATTCTGGTAGATTCTAAGTAGCTGTTGCCAATGTATAATTTAACATTTTATTATATTTTCTGATTGCTTTATGCATTTAGTTCATTTTTTTTAAATTTATTTTTTATTATTTTTTGTAGAAATGGAGGTCTTGCTATGTTGCCCAGAGTGGTCTCAAACTCCAAGCCTCAAGTAATCCTCCCACCTCTTCTCCCAAAGTGTTGGGATCACAGACATGAGCCACTGTGCCTGGATTAATTAATTTCAATGAACCGTAAGCTATTTGAAAGGAAAACTTCTCTTTCCTGTTCTTAGCAAATATTCACTGATATGATGTATACTTTTGTTTTGTTAAATAAAAACTATAGGAGGCCACTAAACTCCTATACTAGGCCCCAACAAAGCAGACTAAAAATAAAAATGGAGTCATCCATCTTAAGTACTACATTGTGAAACCTAAACTAAGCTATCTTATCTTCTAAGAAATCAGGAGAGACAGAACACCTAATGTCCCAAACAGGACAGTTTAAATCTTCAAACAGCATGATAATGAAGTTCCCTCTGCTTTACTCCTCACACAAAAATAGTAGCCTGAAGTAGCCTGATGTTAACCAATCAGCCACTTTTCTTTTTTTCTTTTTTTTTTTTTTTTT
>NW_012100098.1:2384846-2393737 GCF_000951045.1 Mandrillus leucophaeus | reverse complement strand
TTTTTTTTTTTTTTTTTTTTTTGAGGGGGTCTCACTCTGTCACCCAGGCTAGGGTACAGTGGCGTGATCAAAGTTCACTGCTGCCTTCAATTCCTGGGTTCAAGGGATCCTCCAGCCTCCCAAGTAGCTGGGACTACAGGTGTGCACCACCATGTCTGGCTAATTCTTAAATTTTTTGTAGAGATGGGGTCTGATCATGTTGCTCAGGTTGGTCTTGAACTCCTGAGCTCAAGCTCTTCTCTCTTAGCCTCCCAAAGTGCTAGAATCACCGGCATGAGCCACCTGGCCCAATCAGTTATTTTTTTTTCTTCTTCTTCTTCTTTTTTTTTTTTTTTAGGAGTTCTGAAGTGATTTTACTTTTATTTCCTTCACTTTAAGCCAATTATGAAATTTCACCGTGATTTCTGGGGTGTAGGGGGAAGGCGGTGTTTAAGAATTATCAGGGCTGTGGCCCAGTCGGCCTGCGGAGGTGCAGGCAGGGTGGGCCCTCATGGGGCAACCGGAGGAGCACGGACTGCCCTGCTGGCAGGTAGGTCATGTTCCGAGAGCGTGAGAGCTGTTAACGCAATGTCCTCCGCGGCTTCGTTTGCACAGCTCGATCAGGCCGTCCCCTGCCATGGCCAGTGAGTTGGCAATCAGCTTGGCTGCCTTGGAGTCGCCCTCAGCAGAGACCACGGCCGCCTTTTTCTGCTGCTCAGCCTTTTCCATCATAAATCTGGCCCTCTCTGCTTCCTGCTGAGCCACCTGTTTGGCTTCCACTGCTTCTGTGAACTCCTTCCCAAAGGTCAGATGTGTCAAGGACACATCGTCCAGGATGAGCCCAAATGGGGCTGCTTGCTCTGTAAGGTCGTTGCTCACCTGCCTGGAGACCAGCTCTCTCTGGGTGATTACTTCTCCAGCATCAAAGCGAACCACCACTGACTTGAGGATCTCGGTCGTGATGGACGGCAGCACACGCTCATCATAGGCCTCTCCGATGCTGGTGAAGATGCAGGAAGCTGGCTAGCGACGGGCGGGAAGATGATGCGCAGTGTGATGTTGACATTCTGTAAATCTTTGCTACCAGTGATGACTGGTACATGATGTGGTGGAGAAAGGCAGTCAAAGATAATCGGTTTCTGTACTCACGGGATGAGAAAGTGAGTCCCATCCCCTACCACAATGTCCTGTCATTTTTGTCCTGGAATCAGTCAAAGATGACAGCTCTGTGCCCAGCATCCACATTATATAAGGCAGAGTTCACATGCCTCCTGCAACAGCTAAGGCCAAGCCAAACTTACCATGGACTCAAACACTTTGGCTGCCATGTTTTCTTCTACAGGACCCTCTCGCACCTGCTTCCCCTCTGACCTCCACATGAATCAATCAGTTACTTCTCTATTCTTCTCTCTCCCTCTCCCAGCCTTACAAGAAAAAGTAACTTTGAAAAGTAACTAATACACTCTGTTCTTTGCTTCTGCTTCCTTTAGCCCTTCTGTCTAACCTCTTCTGCTCAGCTCACTGGAACAATTACTATATTTTATGGAATGATGTCTTGCTCAATTCTAGAATCACAAAGAAAGCCAACTGAGATCTTTTAAATTTGCTGTAATTCTATCCTTTGACAGGTTGTTTGCATTCACCAGAATACTCAGCACTATATACACTATAATCATTTTGGAATTTTTGATCTTACCCTATCTCTGATCAAAGTATAAAGATACAGAAATCACAGGCTAGGCGTGGTGGCTCACGCCTGTAATCCCACCACTTTCGGAGGCCGAGGCGGGTGGATCACTTGAGGTCAGGAGATCAAGACCATCCTGGCCAACATGGTGAAACCCCGCCTCTACTAAAAATGCAAAAATTGGCTGGCCACAGTGGCTCAAGCCTGTAATCCCAGCACTTTGGGAGACCGAGGTGGGTGGATCACGAGGTCAGGAGATCGAGATCATCCTGGCTAACATGGTGAAACCCTGTCTCTACTAAAAAATACAACAAAAATTAGCCGGGCGTGGTGTTGGGCGCCTGTAGTTCCAGCTACTCAGCAGGTTGAGGCAGGAGAATGGCGTGAACACAGAAGGCGGAGCTTATGGTGAGCCAAGATTGCGCCACTGCACTCCGGCCTGGGCAACAGAGCGAGACTGTCTCAAAAAAAAAAAAAAAAAAAAAAGCAAAAATGAGCGAGGCGTGGCGGTGTGCACCTGTAGTCTCAGCTACTCAGGAGGCTGAGGTAGGAAAATTGCTTGAACCCAGGAGGCAGAGGCTTCAGTGAGCCAAGATCGCGCCACTGCACTCCAGCCTGGGCGACACAGCGAGACTCCGTCTCAAAAAAAAAAAAAAAAAAAAGATATAGAAATCACACCTCTTAAAAGGATAAGTTGAGTATATGTTAAAAATGTATACCCCTAAATGGAAATCCAAACCTGAGCATGAAGGCATAGCAGAAAGCAATTGAGTGAAAGGAAGAGGAATAGAAGCAATATCAGGAGTGATCTTTCTTGAATGTAACTAAGATTCCACAAAGAGCTGCTTCACAGTCTCCTGAGGTATAAATTACCCTTTTGAGAAAGGGCAGCCCCTGAATGGTCTCTACTAATTCATAACTGTGGTTTAGCTTTCTTCCTTCAGGCCTACCAGCTGTTTGAGATGCCCTGTTCTAGAAAGAGCCTAGAAAAGGGAGAAGGAGAGGGTTGAAGAGTGTTACCTTGAGTAAGAAAGGCAGTAGATAGCATCTAAGGAACTTAGAAGCTAACTTGGGACAATAAGATGTCATGAACTTCAACTTTCCTATTTGTAACCCTCATTTAGCTTCCACTAAATGAGAATAAAGCATTTGAAACAAAAGCATGCTAACATCCCTATGTTAGCTACAGCATGGAAGGGCAACAGCTGAAGAGACTACACTCTACTCTAAGGCCAGCTTCAAAAGACAAAAAAACACCCAGCAAACAATTGGCCATAACAACTTTAAGAAAATAGATTGGTTTTCTGGGATTTGTGGGAAGGATGTAAGGTCAGATCAGGGAGGAGACCTGGCAAGGAGAGATGGCCCTGTGATTTTACCATAAAGCCAGTAATGATAAAAGATTTCTGCTACGGAAAAATCTCATACAACTAAAAAGCAGCATATAAGATTTTTTAAATTTGCCTTGCTAATTATTATATCATCCAGAAGGTAGAAGAAATAAGTAGAATTATAACTTGGAACCTAATCTGAATAAGAAGAAATTGATCAGAAAAGTAGTGGATGCCTCAAAAGAAAACAACCAAGGCAGACAGGCAGGCAGAAGGGCGAGGGGCACAGCTAGATGCAGCAACTAGACTCTGAGAACAGGCTTCAACCAGTCAAGGAGACAGGACCTAAGTCTGAGGTGCTAAAAGGGAAGACAACAGGATTGAGGTTCTCAAAAATGAAATTCTGGCAATCTCACATTATTTAAGATAGATGGGGGAAAAAAGAAGGGGCTTATCTAAAGAGACTAGCTGGAAAGCTCACCAATCAACTAAGAATTAGACAGACATACACAACATATATAAAAAGAAAGAAACTATTTTTAAAAATTGCACTGATGTGTCATCAAGAAGGAAGCTGAAGCTGAAGCCCAGAATGTGCTGAGACTTGCAAAAAAGGTAAGGAAGACACAGGCCCACTCTTTGATGTAAATGGCATATTACTAATTAATATAAAGCAGAGACAGAACATCTCAATTCCTGTTTTTCTTCTATCTTTTCTGACAAGAAAAATCATCTTGAAAGTAGAAAGAAAAGAAGAAATATTAGGAAAACTAGATTACTGACCAAGATAAATAAGGAGACTGTCAAAGAGTGCCTATCTGTCTAAATGAATAAAGAATTCCTGGATGAATTCTACACCAGAGAACTTGAAGAATCTGCAGATGAGACCCATGAGTGACACTTTGGAAACCCAGACAAGTCTCATGATTCTAACAATCCCAAATATCACATTAGCTTTGTGTGTCTGCAGAAGCAATTTTCTTTTCTTTTCTGTTCTGTTCTTTTTTTTTTTTTTCTTTTTTTTTTGAGACGGAGTTTCACTCTGTTGTCCAGGCTGGAGTGCAAATCTCGGCTCACCGCAACCTCTGCCTCCTGGGTTCAAGCGATTCTACTGCCTCAGCCTCCTGAGTAGCTGGGATTACATGTATGCACCACCACGCCCAGCTAATTTTTGTATTTTAGTAGAGATGGGGTTTCACCATGTTGGCCAGGTTGGTCTCGAACTCCTGACCTCAAGTGATCCACCCAACTCAGCCTCCCAAAGTGCTGGGATTACAGGCGTGAGCCACCATGCAGAAACAATTTTCAAAAAGAAAGGAGAATATATTCTCCGTACCTTATACTAGAGTTGATGTGATGTGCAGGACAAGCAAGACTGCAAAATAGGTTACTAAAAGAATAGTTAATTAATAAAAACTAGTATCAGGAACATCTCCAAACTCCACTTTCCTTTTTTTATATGGTTAGGCCAGCAAATGCTATAGGCATAAATATAGTATCTGGATTTCAGCAAGGCATAAAATAAAGTCTCTCTTGATATCACTGTGCAAAGTGAAAAAATATGTATTTTTTAACTTGAAAGTTAAGTGGCTTCACAGATAATTATACAACTATACCTAAAGAGTTGCAGATAAATCTGGAAGAAGGCTCAGTAGTATGCAACGGGGCCCAGAGTAACCTGTCCTTTGCAACATTTTTTTATAAATGACTTGGATGAGAATATGGAAAGGAGGATGACCAAATGTGCAAATGACAGGAATCTGGGATGGGAAAGTAAACACCCTGTATGCCATTATCAACTTTTTAAGTAATTGTAAGTGGCTGGAACAGGAGGCTAAATTTAAGGGGATCATATTTAATAAGGATAAATACAAAGTCATAAGCTTAGAACAAAAAAAAAAAAACAATAAAAACAAAATGGCACAGGACAGTGAGAAATGACTAGGCTTTTAAAAAAGTCTATTTCAAAGACACAGTGTGTTACAGCTGCCAAAATCACTGATACCAGGTTTCATTAAAAGCAAAGTCTGAATGAAGAAAATGTCATTCTCTATGCAAATCAGACTACACTTGAATATACTTAGTTCTGAATGTACACATTTGAGAGGACTTAAAAAATCTAAGGAGAGGCCGGGCATGGTAGCTCATGCCTGTAATTCCCAGCACTTTGGGAGGCCAAGGCGGGCGGACCACGAGGTCAGGGGTTCGAGACCAGCCTGGCTAACATGGTAAAACCCTGTCTCTACTAAAAATACAAAAAATTGGCTGGTCATTGTGGCAGGCGCCTGTAATCCCAGCTGCTCGGGAGGCTGAGGCAGGAGAATCTCTTGAACCTGGGAGGCAGAGGTTGCAGTGAGCCAAGATCGTGCCACTGCATTCCAGCTTGGGCGACAGCGCAAGACTCCGTCTAAAAAAAAAAAAAAATCTAAGGAGAGAGATAAATAAGTGAGGTGACCTAAAGTCATGTCATATGTAGAGAAAGGATTGCTGAAGCAAAGAAGTCTTTTTCGTTCTATCCTGTAAAGAGATTTCAGTAGCTCAGGGCTAGATGAGCTGACCTCTTTAAAAGGGTCTCCAAATCAGTTCTATGGTTTTATTATTCTAAAAAGACTAAATGTTGTGAGACTGTTCAGGTATTAGAAGCTGCACTGGAAGGAAAATGGGCACAGGGAATCTTTTGGCAGGATAAAAATATTCTAAAACTGGAAGGAAAAAAAAAAAAAGCTCCATTGGAGCCAGGCACAGTGGCTCACACCTATAATCCCAGCATTTTGGGAGCCTGAGGCAGGAGGACTGCTTGAGACCAGTAATTTGAGACCAGCCTGGGTAAAAAATAAGACCCCATCTCTACAATAATAAATTTTTAATTAGCTGGGCATGTACTGTGCGTCTGTAATCCCAGTTAATTGGGAGGCTGAGGTAGGAGGATTGCTTGAGCCTGGGAGGTTGCAGTGAGTCATGATTGTGCCACTGCACTCCAGCCTGGGCAACAAAATGAGACCCCATTATAAAAAACCTACAAACACAAAAACAACATTAAAAATAGTAGCTGTTGGCCAGGCGCAGTGGCTCACGCCTGTAATCCCTGCACTTTGGGAGAACAAGGCAGGTGGATTACCTCAGGTCAGGAGTTCAAGTCCAGCTTGGCCAACATGGCAAAACCCTGTCTCTACTAAAAATATAAAAATTAGCCAGGTGTGGTGGTGTGCGTCTGTAATCTCAGCTACTCAGGAGGCTGAGGCAGGAGAATCGCTTGTACCTGGGAGGCAGAGGCTGCAGTGAACCAAGATCATGCTACTGCACTCCAGCCTGGGTGAAAGAGCAAGACTCAGTCTCAAAAAAAAAAAAAAAAAAAGCACTGGGTTGTGTTTAGGGATCCTATTTATTATTAGAAAATACTAACTGGCATATAGTCTCCTCTGATAGGAAATATCACTAGTTCACTGCCATTACAAAGTCCAAAGCATACTTTCCATCTGCTATAGAAGGCAGAGCCAAATGATAACTATAAAACCCTACATACTGGCTAAACCAACTGGCTTATAAATCTGTCTTAAAAAAACTGTCTTAAAAAAAACTGGCCAGGCATAATGGCTCACGCCTGTAATCCTAGTACTTTGGGAGGCTGAGGCGGATGGATCACCTGAGGTCAGGAATTCAAGATCAGCCTGGCCAACATGGCAAAACCTTCTACTAAAAATATAAAAATTAGCTGGGCGTGGTGGCAGGTGCCTGTAATCCCAGCTACTTGGGAGGCTGAGGCAGGAGAATCATTTGAACCTGGGAGGCAGAGGTTGCAGTGAGCCGAAATTGCGCCACTGCACTCCAGCCTGGGTGACAGAGTGTGACTTCATCTCCAAAAAAAAAAAAAAAAAAAAAAATTATTTGTACATTTGTGTACTTGCCATGACAAAACAAGGAATAGACAAACTATAATAAAATAAAATATAGATAACATCTAGGCATACTAAATCTTCTGTACACCAAATACAACAGGCCCATCAGTATAGCTTTGTTCTATCACAAACAATCCCTAAAAATGATATTCTTGGTTAAAGTTAAGATATAAAAAGGTTTTCAGTTCTCAGAGAACTTCCACATCTTATGAACATCCACTTGGCCAAAGGTGAACTATGCTCTCAGTATAATGAATGATACTCTCAGATCTTCTAAACTGTCTATGAACAAGCTGAGTAAAATATGTATTTCCTAAAATACCAATAACTCCCTTTAAAAATATTTTTTCCACTCAAGGTGGCCTTGAATAACTCCCCTTTTGAAAAGAAAACTTCAGTCATTCAAAGATTTATTACCTACTAAGTATCAGCTACTATTCTAACTATGAAAAATCACATATCAATTTTTAAAAATAAAATTATTTTCTTTTCCTTCCTTTCCTTCTTTTCTTTTTCTGTCCTTTTGGTCTTCAGGGTTTCAGCAGCAGTAAATAAATGGTATACCTTTTTAAGTTCTTACTACTTTTTTAAACACAAAGTTTATGACATCATCTATTCTCTATTTTGTACTCACTTCTCCCTAACCAATTTACAACTAAGTTCTTTTTCATTTATGCCTAACTTTCAGCTAAACACTTGCTAGATAGTTCCTATCTAACTGTAATAGAACAAATGTTAAAATAGAGGAACAACTGGTTGGGGGCAAAATGAATATAAATAAAATCTAAATAATCCAAAAGTAGTCTTAAGTTTTAAATATCATAAAAACCGCCCGAGATTTCATCACTAGGCTGCTAAATGTGACTTTGGTAGCTAATCTCCAAAGATGGTCTCAGATGACCCACAGCTCTTTGTATTCACACCCTTTCGCAGCACGCCTTCCACACTGGATATGGGCTGGTAACTTGCTTTAACAATAATGTGGGAGAAATAACAGTGTGCAAGTTCTGGTTTAGGAATTAAGTCTTTCTTTTTTTTTTTTTTAGACAGAGTCTTGCTCTATCACCCAGGCTGGAGTGCAGTGGTGCCATGTTGGCTCACTGCAAACTCCACCTCCTGGGTTCAAGTGATTCTCCTGCCTCAGTCTCCCGAGTAGCTGGGATTATACGCGTGTACCACCATGCCTGGCTAATTTTTTGTATTTTTAGTAGAGATGGGGTTTCACCATGCTGGCCAGGCTGGTCTTGAAGTATTGACCTCGTGATCCACCTGCCTCTGCCTCCCAAAGTGCTAGGATTACAGGCGTAAGCCACCGCGCCGGAGTAGGTCTAGTCTTTTAAGAAGGATTGCTAGCTTTTACTTTTGCACTTTTGGGAACTCTGAACTGCTAGTAAGAAGTCTGGCTACTCTGCTGAAGCAACCACATGGAGTGGCTCAGTGGAGATGGGGAGGTCCTGAGGCTACACGGAAAGACAGCGAGCTCCAGCCAACCCAGTGTCCCAGCAGAGCCCAGCATTAAACATGTTAAGTAAGCCATCTTGAATGTCCCAGCCTAGGCCTCAGAATGACTGCAGCCTCAGCCTACTGATTCCACATGAAGGAGAACTGCACGGTCAATCCATAGATTCATGAGAAGTCATTGTTGTTT
Source organism: Mandrillus leucophaeus (assembly GCF_000951045.1). Lineage (NCBI taxonomy): Eukaryota > Metazoa > Chordata > Mammalia > Primates > Cercopithecidae > Mandrillus > Mandrillus leucophaeus. The sequence goes on along the minus strand of NW_012100098.1, from coordinate 2,385,196 downwards.
TGAGCCACTAAGTTTTTGTGCGTGGTTTGTTATGCGATAAGATAACAAAGCTTCTAAAAAATTTCGTTGTTCTAAAACAAAACTTAATAGTAATGGTGAATGTGCAAAGGAAAATATTAAGTCAACCTTATTTAGAACAGTTCTACTAAAAAAAAAAAAAGTGCATTCCAAAAGCCACTGTATGACGTTAAAGAAAAAAATAAAGCATAAAACTATCTCAGATTACAATGTAACTCATCTGAACTTAAATTACCTTTTAAAACAATTTAATACTATAAAACCTTTAACTACATTGCCAACAAAATATACCTATTTTCACTCTCTCTCTCTCTCTTTTTTTTTTTTTTTTT
>NW_012100098.1:2378021-2379646 GCF_000951045.1 Mandrillus leucophaeus | reverse complement strand
GGTGGCTCACGCCTGTAATCCCAGCACTTTGGGAGGCCGAGGCGGGTGGATCACGAGGTCAGGAGATCGAGACCATCCTGGCTAACACAGTGAAACTCTGTCTCTACTAAAAATACAAAAAATTAGCCGGGTGTGGTGGCGGGCACCTGTAGTCCCAGCTACTCGGGAGGCTGAGGTGGGAGAATGGCGTGAACCCGGGAGGTGGAGCTTGCAGTGAGCCGAGACTGCGCCACTGCACTCCAGCCTGGGTGACAGAGCGAGACACCATCTCCAAAAAAAAAAAACAAACAAAAAACAAAACCAGCCTAGACAACATAGTGGGACCTTGTCTCTATAAAAAAATTTTAAAAATTAGCCAGGTGTAATGGTGTGCACCCGTAGTCCCAGCTACTCAGGAGGCTGAGGTGGGAGGATCACTTGAGTCCTGGAGGTTGAGGCTGCAGTGAGCCGTGAATATGCCACGGCATTCCAGCCTGGGCAACAGAGTGAGATTCTATCTCAAAAACAAAAAACAACAACAACAAAAACATACAATTCAGGGCCAGGCGCAGTGGCTCACACCTGTAATCCTGGTGCTTTGGGAGGCCGAGGAGGGAGGATCACTTGAGGCCAGGAGTTTGAGATCAGCCTGACCAACATGTTGAAACGTTGTCTCTACTAAAAACACAAAAATTAGCCAGGGGTTGTGGTGCGCGCCTGCAGTCCCAGCTACTCGGGAGGCTGAAGCAGGAGAATTGCTTGAACCTGAGAGGCAGAGGTTGCAGTGAGCCGAGATCATGCCTGGGCGACACAGCAAGACCATCACACACACAAAAAAACTACAATCAGATCCTGCTTTTTAAGTCAGAAAGTATTTAGAAATAAAATAGTTTTCAAGTCATCTTCTGCTGTATTTGTATATTATATTACTAAATTCAAGTCAGGTCTGTATGAAAGGCATATAAATAGCAGTGGCTCTCAATCTTAGCAGCTGCACATTAGAATCACCTGGGGAGCTTTAAAAAAATCCCTTTCAGGCCATATCCCGTGTCAACTAAATCCAAATGGGGAGGAGGGATTGGTGAGCTTAATTACTCAGTGCTATGTATTAATAAACTAAGAGAATGCATGGGTTTGATCTCTATGTCATCTAGAATGACCACCTTTTTATAGCAAGACTTGACTTTGCAGAGGTCCTCAGTGAGCTATCTTGAAACATTACCACAAAGGGTGAGGGTATTTGTTCAGGTCTACACGTACCCATCACCACTACTGGGGTGAAAACACTCAGTCTGACATGGTCTCAGTAAATCCCTTCAAAACCTTTTCTTCTTTTTTGAATTCATCAAATAGTCTTTGAGCACTTGCTATGTTCTAGGCCCTGTTTTAGGTGGCAGGAATATAGCAATAAACAAGTTAAAGAAGGTTCCCTGGCCGGGCGCGGTGGCTCACGCCTATAATCCTAGCACTTTCGGAGGCCAAGGTGGGCAGATCATGAGGTCAGGAGTTCAAGATCAGCCTGGCCAACATAGTGAAACCCCGTCTCTACTAAAAAAAAAAAAAAAAAATTAGCCTGGTGTGGTGGTAGGTGCCTATAATCCCAGCTACTCAGGAGGCTGAGGCAGGAGAATCTCTTGAACCTGGGA
>NW_012100098.1:2372789-2374556 GCF_000951045.1 Mandrillus leucophaeus | reverse complement strand
GGGGTTTCACCGTGTTAGCCAGGATGGTCTCGATCTCCTGACCTCGTGATCCGCCCGTCTCGGCCTCCCAAAGTGCTGTGATTACAGGCTTGAGCCACCGCACCCGGCTTTTTTTTTTTTTTTTTTTTAAGACGGTCTTCCTCTGTTGCCCAGGTGGGATACAGTGGCACAATCACTACTCACTATAGCCTCAGCCTCCTGGGCTCAAGCCATCCTCCCACCTCAGCGTCCCGAAGAGCTGGAACTACAGGTGTGTGCCACTATGCCCAGCTAATTTTTATATTTTTTGTAGAGATGAGGCTTTGCAATGTTGCCCAGACTGAGACTGGTCTCAAATTCCTGGGCTCAAGCAATCTGCCGCTTTGGCCCCACAAAGTGCTGGGATTACAGGCGTGAGTCATCATGCCTGGCCTTTGTTTTCACTCTTTGGGTAAAGAAACAGTGTTGGCTGGGCATGGTGGCTCACGCCTGTAATCCCAGCACTTTGGGAGGCTGAGGCGGGCAGATCACTTGAGGTTAGGAGTTTGAGAACAGGCTGGTCAACATGGTGAAACCCTGTCTCTATTAAAAACACAAAAATTAGCCAGGTGTGGTGGCAGGTGCCTATAGTCCCAGTTACTTGAGAGGCTGAGGCACGAGAATCACTTGAACTGGGGAGGTGGAGGTTGCAGTGGCCTGAGATTGCACCACTGCACTCCAGTCTAGGCAACAGAGTGAGACCCTATCTCAAAAAAAAAAAAAAGAAAAAGAAAGAAACAGTGTTAAAGAATTTGAACAATATGGCCAGATCCAAAAATTAAGCAACTGGATAAGAAAACAAACAAAAAATGTATAAGAAACAGAGAAAAAAGGAGAAAATAAATGTGTGTAACAGTGTAGCCCCATTAAAGGAATGATGGGATGACTATCTTCTTGCCTCCCTCTTGTCATATACTCTAGTTTTGTAGCTTTCAACATCTTGAAATACCATTCGTATTAGGTAAGCTATTTCATATTCAGACCCAGTACACACATACATATATTTGTGCGTCTACAGAACTGAAAAGCTTCATGAAACAATACTTACTAATTTTGGTATTTTTTTTTTTTTTTTGAGACAAGGTCTGGCTCTATGGCCCAGGCTGGAGTCCGGTGGTGCCGTCTCGGCTCACTGCAACCTTCACCTCCCCAGCTGAAGCCATTCTCCCACCTCAGCCTCCTGAGTAGCTGGGACTACTACAGGCATGCCACCATGCCCACCTATTTTTTTGTATTTTTAGTAGAAATGGGGTCTCACCATGTTGCCCACACTGGTCTTAAACTTGTGAGCTCAAGCGATCTGCCAGCCTCAGCCTCCCAAAGTCCTGGAATCACAGGCATGAGCCACCCCGCCTGGCCTTGGTAGTCTCTATTTGACTTCATTTAAAATTTTTACTACAGCCTGAAGTTTGGAAAAAACACTGCTCTAGTCTTTTGTGCCCCTTATAACTTTGTACCAAATTAAATCAAGTTTATTTACAGTTCCTTTAACAGTATTTTTAAAACAAACATAATAAAAGACAAGTCTAAAAGATCATACTGTAATTCGGCTACTTAAGAACAGGAATAATATCTACTTAGATAGATAATCAAACAAATACAGGTTGAGCACTGTGCCTCACGCCTATAATCCCAGCACTTGGGAGGCCAAGGCAGGAGGATCACTTGAGCCCTGGGGTTCAAAACCAGCCTAGGCCGGGCGTGGTGGCTCACGCCTGTAATCCCAGCACTTTGGGAGGCCGAGGCGGG
>NW_012100098.1:2368427-2371370 GCF_000951045.1 Mandrillus leucophaeus | reverse complement strand
CGGAGGCCAAGGTGGGCAGATCATGAGGTCAGGAGTTCAAGATCAGCCTGGCCAACATAGTGAAACCCCGTCTCTACTAAAAAAAAAAAAAAAAAATTAGCCTGGTGTGGTGGTAGGTGCCTATAATCCCAGCTACTCAGGAGGCTGAGGCAGGAGAATCTCTTGAACCTGGGAGGTAGAAGCTGCAGTGAGCTGAGATCACGCCACTGCACTCCAGCCTGGACAACAGTGCAAGACTCTAAAAAAAAAAAACAAGAAAAAGAAAAAGAAAAAGAAGGTTCCCTGACAGAACATAACATCATTGTCATCTAAATTTCTATCTCTTCACAGCAATACCATACTAAATGATTCAGCAAACCCCTCATGTTTTCTTTCTCTCCAGTTCACTGTCTTTACAGTATTAGTGATAATAAAGGAAGCATAAAGGAATTATTTTAAAACATATAGTAAAAATGATGTAACTTGAAAGAGCCTAGTATGCTTATAGCAGATGTTTTATGCAACTGCCCTGAGTAGCTTACCTCTATTCCCCTCCAGTTTCAAAGCAGGAACATGGAAACACAAGTGAGCAGTAGATAAAAACTACACGATAGGCTAGGTGCAGTGGTTCATGTCTATAATCCCAGCACTTTGGGAGGCCAAGGCAAGTCGATCACTTGAGATCAGGAGTTCGAAACTAGCCTAGCTAACATGGTGAAACCCCATCTCTACTAAAAGTATAAAAAATAATTAGCCAGGCATGGTGGCACATGCCTGCAGCCTGTAGTCCCAGCTAGCTGAGAGCCTGAGGCAGGAGAATTGCTTGAACCCGGGAGAGGAGGTTGCAGTGAGCCGTGACTATGCCACTGCACTTCAGCCTGGACGACAGAGGAGACTGTCTCAAAAGCAAACAGCAACAAAAAAAACTACACCATATCTGGATTTTATGCTGTCCCTGAGAGAGCTGTCATTTGATAGTCTTTCTCTGGGAATACTGGTTCTGGAACTGTTTCCCAGAGGTCAAAACCGGGCTTAATGTTCTTTAAGCACTTTAAGAAGTGCTTCCGGAGTACAAATCTTTCTATTTCTTCAGCACGACTGAGAGATCAGTTTAGATCACTTGCAAGATACCAGATGTATCTCAAAGTTTGAGATGTACATCTCGAAGTTTACCAAAAAATGAAGCTGATTTCCCTTTTTTCTCCTCTAGTCTTTCAGTCTCTCACATTTCTACTCGGCTGAATTATTTGCCAACTACCAATTATTTTTATACCTACCAGAAATGTGCTTTTATTTTCCTTTAGCTTATAAAGTCACTAAACACATCTAATTTCTGCTAACCTTATTTATTTTGGAAGCTGAAAAGTATCTATGTCAGATACAAATTTACTTCCAGGCAGTTTGTAAGATATTAAACATTTAATCAAAGAAATCTGAATCAGCAAAGCCCTACCTCAGGAGATTTACCAGATATAGGCCTACCTTCTTAGTTTTTTTCCATACATTATAGGATTAGCTCTTACCAGCCTACAAATCTCATTAAAACACTGCTAATTGAAAACATCACCTGTGGCATCATTAGTACTAGGCTCTTTTATTAAATTTCTGACATCACTGACTCTTTCCAGTTAGGCAAAAAATGGCAACTCACAACAATATTCATAGGTTAAATATTCAAGGGAATCTGACTATTTTGATATAGAAAATAGAACTCTCATTTAAGTATTCAAAGATCAAATGTCTATCATCATAGTATGGCATAACTGGGAAAACACCAACAGTTATTTTTTTTGTTTTGTTTTCTTGTGACTAAGGGAATCCACACTTAGCCCTTTATAGTGCTGAGCCTCAAAGCTTCTTTTCTGATCCAAAATGTCTACCAGCTCATGCTTTTCCTCCCCCTTGCAGTTAGGCTTCCATCTTCACTGGCAAGCATCATTATTACCTCTCTATACTTGGGAGTTCTTATGTCTTGCTCATCCTGTACTCCCTACCATGCCTGGCTTCAAAGTAGGACAATCTCTCTAGTCCCTCACTCCTCCCTGTACTGAAAGGCAAGCACAGACACTTTTCTGTGTTTTTATTTATTTATTTTCTATTTTTCTTGTGTGTGTTTTTTTGGGGTGTGTGTGTGTGTGTGTGTGTGTGTGTGTGTGTGTGTGTGTGTGTGTGTGTGTGTGTGTGTGTGTGTTTGAGACACAGTAGCACTCTGTTGCCCAGGCTGTAGTGCAGTGGCGCTATCTCGGCTTACTACAACCTACGCCTCCCAAGTTAAAGTGACTCTCCCACCTCAGCCTGCTGAGTAGCTGGGATTACAGGCGTGCTCCTGTAATCCCATGTAAACCATGCCTGGCTAATTTTTGTATTCTTAGTAGAGATAGGGTTTCACCACGTTGGCCAAACTGCTCTGAAACTCCAGGCCTTAAGTGATCCAACTGTCTCAGCCTCCCAAAGTGTTAGGATTACAGGCGTGAGCCACTGTGCCTGGCATACTTTTCTGTGTTTTAAGGCTTTAATTGCTGATGACTCTTAGGAAAATCCTGAAAGTACCAGAATACTTAGTCCTATGAAATGGTAAATAGGCCCTAACCATCTCTTCTCTTTTATGCTCAAAGTGATAGGACTTAGGAACATTTCTGCTCCCTCAGACCATATCTCTTTTTTCTTTTTTTTTTTTTTGTGAGACCGAGTTTCGCTCTTGTTGCGCAGGCTGGAGTGCAATGGCGTGATCTCAGCTCGCCACAACCTCCGCCTCCCGGGTTGAAGTGATTCTCCTGCCTCAGCCTCCCAAGTAGCTGGGATTACAGGTGTGCGCCACCACACCTGGCTAACTTTCTATTTTCACTAGAGACAGGGTTTCTCCATGTTGGTCAGGCTGGTCTCGAACTCCCGACCTCAGGTGATCCACCCGCCTCAGCCTCCCAAAGTGCTGGGATTACAGGTATGAGCCACTGTGCCAGGCCA
>NW_012100098.1:2364758-2366258 GCF_000951045.1 Mandrillus leucophaeus | reverse complement strand
TTTTAAAAAATTTTTTTTTGGTAGAGATGGGGTCTCAAAATGTTGCCCAGGCTAGTCTCAAAATCCTGGGCTCAAGTGATCCTTCCACCTCAGCCTCCCAAAGTGCTGGGATTAAAGGCGTGAGCCACTGCACCTGGGCCCTTCCTTCCTTTCATCCCTCCTGTACACCCTCCCTTCTTTCCTTCATTTTTTAGAGACCGGGTCTCACACTGTCACCCAGGCTGGAGTGTAGTGGTGCTATCATAGCTCACTGCCACCTTGAACTCCTAGGCTCAAGGGATCCTCCTGCTGTAGCCTCCTGAATAGCTGGAACCACAGAGGCACACTATTGCAACCATCTAATTTTTAAAGTTTTTGGTTGGGCGCAGTGGCTCACACCTGTAATCGCAGCATTTTGGGAGGCCAGGGTAGGTGAATCATCTGAGGTCAGGAGTTTGAGACCAGCCTGGCCAGCATGACAAAACCCTGTCTCTACTAAAAATACAAAAATCAGTCAGGTGTGGTGGCAGGCACCTGTAATCCCAGCTACTTGGGAAGCTGAGGCAGATGAATTGCTTGAACCCAGGAGGTGGAGGTTGCAGCAAGCCGAGATGGCACCACTGCACTCCAGCCTGGGCGACAGAGCAAGACTCTGTCTAAAAAAATACAAATAATAATAATAATAAAATAATATTTTTTACATTTTTTTGGTAGAGATGGAGTCTTGCCATCTTGCCCAGGATAGTCTTGAACTTCTGGGTCCAAGCAATCCTCTCACCTCAGCCTCCTGAGTAGCTGGGACCAAAAAAAAAGAAAGCAGGGGGAGGTGGGTGAAGGACTAAAAGATTCTGCAATATAGCTGGTCTTTCTGCCGTAAGGCTAAATGAATTTCCAGATTTCTGTATGGTTCTTTTTATTATTTAGGTCTGTGTTGAAGTGTGTACCTCTGCAGAGAGACATTCACTGGTCATTCTACCTAAAGAAGATTCCATATATTTTCATTATGGCACTTCTTTCTGAAATTTCCTTATCTGTCTGTTTACAGTTTCTTCTCTGTACTTCTCTCACAGGAATGCAAGCTCTATTCTTGCAAGGATCTTCTTTGTCTTGTCACCCTATTATCACCAGACCTGGCCATCCTAGGTACTCAATAAACACTATTTTTTAAATGACTAAAATAATAATATGCCCATATAAAAAATAAAGGTCTTTAGCTGGGCAGGGTGGCTCACACCTATAATCCCAGCACTTTGGGAGGCCGATGGGGGCAGATCACTTGAGGCCAGGAGCTACAGACAAGCCTGGACAACATAGCGAAACCTCATCTCTACTAAAAACACACACACACACACACACACACACACACACACAAAGCTGGGCATGGTGGCGCACGCCTGTCATCGCACCTACTCGAGAGGCTGAGGTACAAGAATCGTTTGAACCTGGGAGGTGGAGGTTGCAGTGAGCCAAGATGGCACCACTGCACTCCAGCCTGAGTGACAGAGCAAGACTCTGTCTCAA
>NW_012100098.1:2359380-2361095 GCF_000951045.1 Mandrillus leucophaeus | reverse complement strand
TAGAGACAGGGTTTCTCCATGTTGGTCAGGCTGGTCTCGAACTCCCGACCTCAGGTGATCCACCCGCCTCAGCCTCCCAAAGTGCTGGGATTACAGGTATGAGCCACTGTGCCAGGCCAGACCACATTTCTGATGAAGGCCTTGTCTTCTAAAATGGCCAGCAAATTCCCTAGAGATGTAACCAGTTAGATCTGATGATGCAATCAAAGCAGAAATGTTATTTGCCCCTTGTCTTTTATAGATAGAGAGTAAATTTGTGTTTCTAAGGATATGCAGAACAGAAGACACCCAGTTTACTAAGCTTCAACCCTTCTCAGGCATGATAACTAGCTTTTTATCATTATCCTCCAATCTGTAGCCAGAGTAACTTTTTAAAAATGTAAATCTAGAAATGTTCCTTCTCTGTTTATAAAGTTTCAGCGGTTTCCCAATGTAATCATGACAAAGAGGCCGGGTGTGGTGGCTCACGCCTGTAATCCCAGCACTTTGGGAGGCCGAGGTGGGCGGATTACCTGAGGTCAGGAGTTCGAGACCAGCCTCAACATGGAGAATCATGACAAAGTGCTAACTCCTCAACATGGCTCCCAAAACTCTTCAGAACTGGGCCCAGTTTACCTTTTCAGTCTCATCTCTCACCATACTTCCCATCTCTCTATACATACGTATAGTGAGACTGCGTCTTACTCTGTTGCCCAGGCTGGAGAGCAGTGGCGTGATCACAGCTCACTGTAAGCCTCAAATTCCTGGGCCCAATCAATCCTCCCACCTCAGCCTCAGCCTCCCAAGTAGCTGGTCTATAGGCACACGCCACCATGCCTGGCTCATCTTTTAATTTTTTGTACAGACACGGCCTCACTCTCCTGGCCTCTCAGGATCCTCCTGCCTCAGCCTCCTAAAGTGCTGAGATTACAGACAGGAGACACTGCACCTGGCCTCTTTTCCCTTTTTAAAAGATTCAGCAGACAAACTGCAGTTCCTTCCCCTGCCCCCAGGCCTTGGGGTCCACCTGCTCTCTTCTACCTCAACTCAACTGCTATGATTCATTTTTTGCACATAAATTTGCATTTAATTCATACAATAATGCTGTGAGGTAGGAGGAATTATCTCCTCCTCACCGTTTTCCAACTGAAGGAACTGAGGCTACAGTAATTAGAAATGGTAAATAATGTGCCCAAGGTTACACAGCTATTAAATACTGGATTTACAAATGAATTTATTCATTCATTCCTAAATACATTATGAACACTGATATGCCTGGAACTATTTCAGGCAGTAGGGAAATAGTAAGCAAACAAACTCATTTTATCCAAGTTTTATCCTGTTTATCACCACTCAATGCCTCATACTAAGTAGCAACTGTTTAAAACATTCCTGAGGGCAAAAAATATATAATCAAAAGCTCCCACTGAGTGCTCCAAAGATATTTCTAAAGGTGTTGCACTCTAACACTTATGCATGGATATTTGCACAACTCATACTAGTGAAATGATAGTATCAATTAACTATGATTTCACTAAAAGAACCTGAAAAGGACTCAAAGGCCAGGCATGGAGGCTCCCATTTATAATCCCAATACTTTGGGAGGCTGAGGCAGAGGATCGCTTGAGCCCAGGAATTCAACACCAGCCTAAGTAATACAGTGAGACTCTGTCTTTTGTTCTTTTTTCTTCCTTCCTTCTTTTCTATCTTTCTTTCTTTCTTTTTTTTTTTTTTTT
>NW_012100098.1:2351637-2357950 GCF_000951045.1 Mandrillus leucophaeus | reverse complement strand
AAAAAAAAAAAAGCCAGGTGTGGTGGCTCACGAGGTCAGGAGTTTGAGACCAGTCTGACCGACATAGTGAAATCCCGTCTCTACTAAAAATACAAAAATTAGCCAGGCATGGTGGCACACACCTGTAATCCCAGCTACTCAGGAGGCTGAAGCAGAAGAATTGCTTGAATCCCGGGGCGGAGGTTGCAGTGAGCCGAGGTTACGCCATGGCACTCCAGCCTGGGTGACAGAGCAAACTCTATCGCAAAAAAAAAAAAAAAAAAAACCGTCTTTATAATTAGGCTACTCAGCAAACATGATTGGGTTATACTGTAGATGAATAGTCAAGACAATGCTGCTACCATTTATTATCAAATCTGTATTGAGTACCTGGCTGTCTATGATCCCTGTGAAGAGCTCCTGAATATTCTTCTTTACAAGTCTGCATGTTACTGCAATTACTTCTTCAAGTACAATTTAATTAATTAAATCTCTCACACATTTTTAAGCATCTTCTTTCCCTATCAAACCTACAAACCCATCTGCCCTTGAAACTATCTTCTCTTTTGCTCCTGATGTAATGAGGGCTAAGTTCCTCCTCCTGGGAAAGGCTAATCCTTACCCACAGACTTGGAGCCCACTCCCTCTCAATTCTCAAGAACCTTTTTCCTCTGATTATCCCAATACATGTACCATCAATCTTCCTCTCTGGATCATTCCCATTAGCATACCATCACATTTGAGTATTTCCCATCTTATAAAAAGAAAGTCTTCCCACATCCGCCTTCAACTACTGCTCTACTTCTCTGTACCTTTCATAACTAAAAGTCTTTATATAAAGAATCTCTATTTCCTCACCTCCAATTCATTCTTTCAACCAACACAGTTCGGCTTTCACTACAACATATCATGGAAAGTAACTGTCATGGTCACCAGTGACTTCCATGTAGCCAAACTCAATGGTCACTTCTCTGGGCTCATCTTCTGTTTTCAGGAGCACTCAACACAGCTGTAACTCCTACATTCACCACTCTCTTCTCTGGATCCTGAATAGTCTTACCTAATTTTCTTCCCACCTCACTGGCAACATCTTCTTAACTCCCCTGTGGCAACCCTCCTGCTCTACAAAACCTCTGCACTTGATTTTTGGCTCTTCTCTTTCTACACTTTCAGATCTCATTAACTTCCATACATTCAAGTATCTCTTTATTCTGATGACTACCAAATGTGTCTACTAGGTCTAGACTTGTATATTGATTTGCATATTTAATGCCTACCTAACACTGCCTTTTTGTTGTCTCTCAGAGATAACAAATGGACCAAGTCCAATATAAAACTCTTGATCTTATTCCAAACATACCCAGCCTATCCCCCCTTCTCAGCAAATGTCAATACCATTCAACAAAATATTCAAACCAGAACTCTTGAAGGCATCCTAGATTGATCCTTTCCTCTTATCCTCATGTTCATTAGCAAGTCCTATACTTTTTTATCTATAAAATATATCTTGAGTTCACATTCTCTTCAGTAGAGGATAGAAATTTAGAGGACAGGCTCTGGAGGTAAGCTACTAGAATTTACATGACAGTAATAATTGCTAGCATTTATTGAGCACTTACTAGTTGCCTGACACTACCCTAATTATTTTACATATATAAACTAATTTAATCTTCATAACAATCTCACAAGGTAAGTACTACTATTATTACCTCCATTTTAAAGAGAAGCATGGAGAGGTTAAGTAATGTGCCCAATCCTGGTGAAGCCAGAATTCAAACCCCTAAGTTTGGTTTCAGATGTCACTATGCTAGGCTGTCTCTTAGAAAAAATAGACCAAAGATGGGGAGTTGAAAGCTATTCAACAGTCCAGGTAAAAAACAATGAGAATATGACACAGCAACGAAAGTACAGACACAAAGCAGAAAAATTCAAGAAATATTCAGATAAGACCTAAATAGAGAGTTACATTATGTTCAAGGATTGAAAGGCTGAGTACATATGCCAATGATGTCAATTTATCCCAAATTCATCTATAGGTTCAATTCCAATAAATATCGCAATAGATTCAACTTGACAAGATGATTCTAAAAAACAAATTTTTTTTGAAACAGGGTCTCATTATTGCCCAGGCCAAGTGCAGTGGCATAATCATGGCTCACTGCAGCTTCAACTGCCGAGGCTCAAGCAATCCTCCCCCAACCTCAGCCTCTTGAGTAGCTGGGACTACAGCTGTGCACCACCACACCTGGCTAATTTTTAAATTTTTTTGTAGAGATAGGGTCTGTTTATGTTGCCCAGGCTGGTCTCAAACTCCTGGGCTCAAGCAATCCTTCCACTTTAGCCTTCCAAAATGCTGAGATTACAGGTGTGAGCCACTGCACCCAGCCATTCTAAAATTTCTATCAATAAGCAGAACCAAGAAAGGCCAAATACTCCGGAAAAAGAACGAGATGAGGGCTATGCCCTGCCAGATACCAACAATTACTTAAAAACTTTAGTAATTAAGACAGCATAGTATTGACACAGATAGACAAATTAACCTATAGAAGAGAATACAGAACCCATAAACTGACCCCACATATATAGAAATTTGATTTATGACAGCTGGTATAGTTGATCAGTGGCAAAGATGGACTTTTCAATAAATTATGCTGGAAAAATCAGACATCTGGATGTGAAAAAAATGGAATTGGAGCCTTAGCAACACCCAGTACAAAATCAACTTTAAGACTAAAGTGTGAAAAGCAAACATAGAAAACTTTAAAAAAACAATATAGGAGAATATCTTTATGGCCTCAGCATAAGCAAGAATTTCTTAGACAACACTGGACAAGGTGGCTCATGCCTGCAATCCCAACACTTTGGGAGGCTGAGGCGGGAGGATCACTTGAGGTCAGGAGTTTGAGACCAGCCTGGCCAACATGGCAAAATGCCGTCTGTACTAAAATCACATAAATTAGGCCAGGTGCAGTGGCTCACGTCTATAATAATCCCAGCATTTTGGGAGGCCAAGGTGGGCGGATCACTTAAAGTCAGGAGTTCAAGACCAGCCTGGCTAACATGGTGAAACTCTGTCTCTACTAAAAATACAAAAACTAGCTGGGCATGGTGGCGGGTGCCTGTCTTCCTAGCTACTTGGGAGGCTGAGGCAGGAGAATCGCTTGAACCTGGGAAGCAGAGGTTGCAGTGAGCCGAGATCACACCACTGCACTCCAGCCTGGTGGACAGAGTGAGACTCCGTCTCAAAAAAAACACCAAATACAAAAATTAGCTGAGTATGGTGGTGCACACCTGTAATTTCAGCTACTTGGGAGGCTGAGGCAGAATTGCTTGAACCCAGGAGGTAAAGGTTGCAGTGAGCCAAGATCACACCATTGCAGTCCAGGCTGGGTGATGCAGTGAGACTGTCTCAAAAAAAAAATTTTTTTCTTAGACAAGACTCAAAAATCATATACCATAAAAGATTCATTAATTATACTAAGTTAAGAACTTTAGGCCAGGCATGGGGGCTAATGCCTGTAATCCCAACACTTTGAGGTAGCTCGAGTGGGAGAACTGCCTGAGTCCAGGAGTTTGAGACTAGCCTCAGCAACATAGGGAGACCCCCGTCTCCACAAAAAATACAAAAAATTAGCCAGGCTTGGTGGTGCATGCCTGTGGTCCCAGCTCCTTGAGAGGCAGAGGCAGGAGGATCACTTGAGCCCAGGAGGTTGAGGCTGCAGTGAGCTGTGACTGCCATTGCACTCCAGCCTGGTCGACAGAGCAAGACCCTGTCCCTGCCCCCTCCCCACCAAAAAAAGAACCTTAGAACCAAAGACACATAAAGAGAGGGAAATGACAACCCATAAACTGGCAGAATATACTGACTACACACAAAACTGACAAAAGATGAGTATCTAAAATATATTTGGGGCTGGCCATGATAGCTCACACCTGTAATCTCAACACTTTTGTAGATTACTCCATCTCTACAAAAATAAAAAATCAGCCAGGTATGGTGGCATGCCCGGCTGTGGTCTCAGCTACTCAGGAGGCTAAGGTAGGACGATTGCCTGAGCCCAGTAGTTTGAGGCTGCAGTGAGTCAAGCTTGTGCCACTACACTGCAGTCTGGGTGACAGAGTGAGATCCTATCTCAAAAAAAAAATTAATAAAATATATCTAAGATTCCTATAAATTAATATGAAAAAGGCCAAACCTCCCTCCCCAACCCCGTACCCCCAAAAAACTCAAATACTTACTTCTTAGGAGAAAACATCAGTGGCCCACAAACATATGAAAAGGTGCTGGCCTCATAAGAAATTAGGAAAATACAAATTAAAACCACAATAAAATACTATTCCACACAAAAATTACAACAGTGAACAAATAAAATAATGGCTAGGATGCAGAACCGAAACACCTGAACTCTAAGTATACCAGAAAAATAATTTAGCGTTATCTTGTAGGAAGATATAGCAAGCTCATAATCCAACAATTCCATTGTTCCTACAATCCCTCTGCCTGGAATATATTTCTCCTCCACCTTTGCATGGCCAAATCTTACCCTTCTTTCAGATACCACCTCAGGAGGTAGAAGTAGTATTTCTATGTTCTGAATTCCTATAGCACTTCAAGTGCTTTTAGCATATTTATTTCCAACCTGTATCACATTTATTTATATACATGTCTTATCTTCTCTATCAAATTGTAAGCAAATGAAAGACAGAAACCTGTTTGATTTATTTATATTCAGCATCTGCATATGGGAGCATATGGTGAAGACAAAGCTATAGAATCAAGCTGTATAAAACCAAGTACACAGTAGGCACTCAAACGTTTGCTGAATGATAAGAGTAAAAATCTGCTTAGTGACTGAGGGAATAAACTAGGATTTGCTGTGCATATAAAACATTAGGCGGGGCACAGTGGCTCACGCCTGTAATCCCAACACTTTGGGAGGCCAAAGCAGGCAGATCACCTGAGGTTGGGAGTTAGAGACCAGTCTGGCCAATATAGTGAAACTCCATTTCTACTAAAAATACAAAAATTAGCCAGGTGTGGTGGCACATGCCTGTAATCCCAGCTACTCGGGAGGCTGAAGCAGGAGAATCACTTGAACCCAGGAGGCAGAGGCTGCAGTGAGCTGAGACTGCGCCACTGCACTCCAGCCTCAGCAACAGAGTGAGACTTCATCTCAAAAAAAAAAAAAAAGGAAGGAAGAAAATTGAATCATTGGTGAAAGGAAAACCGGAACACCAATTTGTGTACCCAAAGTCCCAAGTTTATTCTGTTAGGTTCCACTTGAGGCGTAGTGAGAGTCGACTATCAGCAACAAATGGAAACTACTATGAACAAGGCATAAAGGAGACCAGGATAGGAAAAGGTGGGGGGGTGGGGAAGACAGAAGGTGACAAAGTAGAGGGAAGGCTGGGATAACTGACAAGCCACATGTAGCAGAATAAAACTGGATCCTCATCTCTCACCTTACACAAAAATCAACTCAAGGTCGATCAAAGACTTACATCTAAGACTTGAAACCATAAAAATTCTAGAATATAACATTGGAAAAACCCTTCTAGACACTAGCTTAGGCAAAGATTTCATGACCAAGAACCCAAAAGCAAACGCAACAAAAAACAAAGATAAATAGGTGAAACTTAATTAAACTAAAATGCTTCTGCACAACAGAAGAAATAACCAGCAGAGTAAACAGCCCACAGAGTGGGAGAAAGTCTTCACAATCTATATATCCGACAAAGGACTAACATCCAGAATCCACAAGGAACTCAAACAAATCAGCAAGAAAAAAACAATCCCATCAAAAAGTGGCTAAGGACATGAATAGACAATTCTCAAAAGAAGACATACAAATGGTCAACAAGCATATGGAAAAATGCTCAACATCACTATTAGGGAAATGAAAATCAAAACCGCCATGCAATATCACCTTACTTCTGCAAGAACAGCCATAATCAAAAAATTAAAAAAAAAAAAACAACAGATGCTGGCATGGATGTGGTGAAAAGGGAACACTTCTACACTGTCGGTGGGAATGTAAACAGTACAATCACTACGAAAAACAGTGTGGAGATTCCTTAAAAAACTAAAAGTATATCTACCATTTGATCCAGCAATCCCACTGCTGGGTATCTACCCAGAGGAAAAGAAGTCATTATATGAAAAAGATACTTGCACATGCATGTTTATAGTAGCATAATTTGCAATTGCAAAAATATGGAACCAGCCCAAATGCCCATCAACAAGTGGATAAAGAAAATGTGGTGGCCAGGCGTGGTGGCCCACACCTGTAATCCCAGCACTTTGGGAGGCGAGGCGGGCGGATCACAAGGTCAG
>NW_012100098.1:2328152-2351202 GCF_000951045.1 Mandrillus leucophaeus | reverse complement strand
ATAGGCCAGGTGCAGGGGCTCACATCTGTAATCCCAGCACTTTGGGAAGCCGAGGTGGGCGGATCACTTGAGGTCAGGAGTTTGAGGCCAGCCTGACCAATATGGCGAAACCCTGTCTTTACTAAAAATACAAAAAGTAGCCTGGCATGGTGTCAGGCGCCTGCAATTCCAGTTACTCTGGAGGTTGAGGCAGGAGAATCTCTTGAACCCAGGAGGTGACAGTTGCAGTGTGCCAAGATTGCGCCGCTGTACTCCAGCCTGAGCAACAGAGTGAGACTCCATCTCAAAAGAAAGAAAGAAAGAAAATGTAGTATATATACACCATAGAAAATTACTCAGCCATAAAAAGAACGAAATAATGGCATTTGCAGCAAACTGGATGGAACTAGAGACCATTACTCTAAGTGAAGTAACTCAGGAATGGAAAACCAAACATCGTATGTTTTCACTCGTAAGTGAGAGTTAAGCTATGAGGTCACAAATGTTTAACTATAATACAATGGACTTTGGGGACTCGAGGGGAAAGGATGGGAAGAGGTGAGGGATAAAAGACTATACACTGGGTACAGTGTATACTGCTCAGGCTCAGGAGATGGGTGCACCACAATCTCAGAAATCACCACTAAAGAACTTACTAATGTAAGCAAACACCACCTGTTCCCCAAAAACCTTGAAAAAAAAAAAAAGTAGAGGGAAGGAATGGCAACACTGCTGCTTTGTAGGTTGTCCTCCATAATAAGAGGAGGGCAAGAAAAATGTAGGAAAGCAAAGAAAATTTATGAACTTACAGTAAAAAGGAGTAACAGCATAACCTGAAAGGATGAAGAAATAGATTACGTGATAGATACGTTTTTTCTTAAATTTTTTTCTTTTTTTTCCGAGATGGAAGCTCGCTCTGTCACCCAGGGTGGAATGCAGTGGCACGATCTTTGCTCACTGCAACCTCCACTTCCCAGGTTCAAGCGATTCTCGTGCCACAGTCTCTTGAGTAACTGGGACTACAGGCATGCATCACCATGCTCAGCTAATTTTTTGCATTTTTAGTAGAGACGGGGTTTCGCCATGTTGGCCAGGCTGGTCTAGAACTCCTGGCCTCAGGTGATCCACCTGCCTCGGCCTCCCGAAGTGCTGGGATTACAGGGTGAGCCACTGCGCCTAGTCTTTAATTTGTTATAAGGTATTTTAGACATAAAAAAGGTAAAACAGTGAAACAAATGACTGTGTACACTCTAGGCAGCTTACAAAACAGCATTAATGGTTGAAGCCCTCTATATTTTTCCTCAGTTATATATCCCTCCAACTCCCAGAGGCAACATTATCCTGAATTTGCACTTAATCATTCTTAACATGTCTTTATACTTTTATAGCAGTGCCATCTTTTTTTTTTTTTTTTTTTTTTTTTTTGAGACGGAGTCTTGCTCTGTCGCCCAGGCTGGAGTACAGTGGCACGATCTCGGCTCACTGCAAGCTCCGCCGCCTCCCGGGTTCACGCCATTCTCCTGCCTCTGCCTCCCGAGAAGCTGGGACTACAGGCGCCCGCCACCACGCTGGGCTAATTTTTTTGTGTGTGTATTTTTAGTAGAGACGGGGTTTCACCGTGTTTGCCAGGATGGTCTCCAACTCCTGACCTCGTGATCCGCCCACCTCAGCCTTCCAAAGTGCTGGGATTACAGGTGTGAGCCACCGCACCCGGACAGCAGTACCATCTTTTAAAAAGTAGTGAAGTATGGCTGAGTGCAGTGGCTCATGCCCGTAATCCCAGCACTTTGAGAGGCCGAGGCAGGCGGATCACCTGAGGTCAGGAGTTTGAGACCAGCCTGGCCAACATGGCGAAACCCCTTCTCTACTAAAAATACAAAAATTAGTGGCAGGCACCTGTAATCCCAGCTACTTGGAAGGCTGAGGCATGAGAATTGCTTGAACCCGGGAGGCGGAGGTTGCAGTGAGCCAAGATGGCGCCACTGCACTTTCAGCCTGGGCGACAGAGCAAGCCTCCATCTTGAAAAAAAAGAAAACAAAATTTTTTTTTAAATGTAATGAATTAAAAATTCTTTTTAATTTTAAAATTTAAAAAGTAACGGATACCTTTGCAGCAAAACAGGGCGAATCTCATCTAAATACACTGTCCATCATAAAAGACTTAGAATGAAAGGGAAAGTAAAAAACAGTAACAACTGACCAACTCTGAGACAAATAGAGAAGATTTGGAAGATGGACAGGTGATAATTGAAGTGGGTAGAAATGAAGAAAAAAGTACTGAAAAAGCACAGCAAACAACAACAGCAACAAAAGGGCAAAAATTAGTCTCAATAAAGAGACTTAGGTCTCAATGAAGAGAGATTGTTGCCTCAGGAACTGCTATAGTACTTGCCTTTTTTAACAAAATGGAGAGAGAGTGAGTTCATTCACTCAGCAAATTAGCACATAGGACTTATTAGGCACTATTCTAACAGTAGGCAGAGAGCAGAGAACAAAAGAAAATCCCTTCTGTTATGAAGCATGAAGTTGGGGAGAGAAGCCAACAAATGAATTACACATCAGATGTTAGGGAAAAAATAAAGCAGAGAGGGTAAAGAAAGCAAGGAGTGCTGATGAGGGGAAGGAGGCTCTTGCTATTTTACGTGAAGGAGATTGGAAGCCCTCTCCGATAAAGTGACATGGGAGCAGAAACCTAAAGGAAGTAAGGAACATACAGGAATGTTTCGGGAAGAGTAACTGCAAATGCAAAGACAGTGAGGTGAAAGTGGAGCCCTAAGACTAGGTGTGGCTGCAGCAGAGCAAGCCGGGGAAGAGTATATAAAATGGCTGGAGGAGCAGACCATATAGATCCTTGCCAGATCTCTGGCTTTTATTCAAAGTGAGATGTGAAACCACTGGACAGTTTTCAGGAGAAAAGTAGCACAATCTGATGAACCTTTTAAAGAAAGTGATCATATAATTTATCACTAAAATAGGTACACCTTAGTGAGTGAAAAAGGGTGATATTAATGGTTACCTTAGGACAGTATTAACAAGACCTAATTTTAAAAGGCTTCTCTGTGTGTAAATCATTTTGAAGGAATTGCTCCTGGCCAAACCTGGAACACTGTCATCAAAATATATAGTGATAGAAGATTACAATGTATTTAATAAAGTAAGAATCTATGAGTCTATATTGATTAAAAAAAATAGGAACAGAAAACTCTTTCTTACAGTAGAAAGCCAACTAATAAATGTACAGGGAAGGTAAAAAGAGACAATCACTTGGCAACGACCATAAAGATAACTGATTAGGGCAAGAATCATCTGAATGCTAAAATTAACAGGTGAAAGTTTGAGAACAGGGTATTTACATAGTCACAAAACATCTCCCAAGACATTATTACAAAAGGCAAATGAATAACTTTATGAGGGAGAAAACTGGACCCTACCACTCAAGTAATATTGTCAGTAATAGGAGTAATAAATAGCATGTGCATCCTAATATGATACACAGAGAACTCAGCATCACTTCTTAGGTATTAATGCCCAACGTGAATAACCTGAATCTAACCACGAGGAAACAACAGACAAAAACAAATTGAAGGATGCTCCACAAAATAACTACACTGCACTTATGAAATTGTCAGTGTCATAAAAATACAGACTCAAGAACTGTTTCAGATTAAAGGAGATGAAGGAGACAAGGTTACTGAATCAACACATGATATTGGATATTCTTTTACTATAATGGATATTATTAGGACAACTGAGAAAATCTGAATAAGGTCTACAGATTATAGCATTGTGTCAGTGTTAAGTTCCCGATTTTGATCATTATACCATAGTTATGTAAGAGAATTTCTTGTTTTTAAAAAATACAAACTGAAGTATTTAGGTGTTTGGGGTATCACATCTGCCTTTTACCTTTAAATCATTCAGAAAAAAATAATTCTGAGTGTGTGAGAAATTCTGAAAAAGGATAAAGCAAATATATTAAAATATTATCCTTTGGGGAATCTAGGTGAAGAAGGGTTTTCACAAATTCTTTGTAGTATTCATACAAATATTATACAAGTCTAAAATTATTTTTTCCCAATTGCTTTTTATTGTGATAAAATATGCACAACAAACTTTACTATCTTAATCACTTTTAAGTGGACAGTTCAGTGGTATTAAGCACAATCATATTGTTGTACAACCATCACCATCATCCATCTCCAGAACTCTTCATCTTGCAAAGCTGAAACTCTCATACCCACTGAAGAGTAACTAGCCCCTGGCAACCATCATTGGTGGTGATACTTTTGCAGCTAGCTGAGGGATCAGGACTAGGGCAAAGGAAAACTATTTGCATTCTTTTTGTTTTCCATTTTTAAAATTTGTAGTAAAATATACATAATACTATGTTGGCTGGGCACAGCAGCTCAGGTTTCTAATTCTAGCACTTTGGCAGGCCAAGGCAGGGGGATGGCTTGAGGTCAGTTCTAGACCAGCCTGGGCAACATAGCAAGACCCCATCTCTCTAAAATTTTTTTAAAATTAGCTAGGTGTGGTGGTGCACACCTGTAGTCCCAACTACTCGGGAGGCTAAGGCAGGGGAATAGCTTGGGCCTAGGAGTTTGAGGTTGTGGTGAACTGTGATTGTGCCACTGCACTGCAGCCTAGGTGACAGAGCAAGACCCTGTCTCAAAAAAAAAAAAAAAAAAAAAAGTTATCATTTAACCTTTTTTTGTTTTTTGTTGTTGTTGTCTATATCAATACTTCAATCTGTAATATTTTAACCATTTTTAAGTGTACATGTCAGTGCTATTAAGTACATTCACAGTGTACTTAACCATCACCACTATCCATTTTCAGAAATTTTCATCATCCCAATCTAAAATTCTGTGCCCATTAAACAAGAACTACTCACTCTCCCCTCTCCTGGTAACCACTACTCAACATTCTATCATTATGAATTTGACTACTTGAGGTATTTCATGGCAGTGGAATCATATATTTATCCTTTTGTGTCTGACATTTCACACATCATAATGTCCCAAGATTTATCCATGTTATATCACATATCAGAATCTCCTTCCTTTTCAAGCCTGAATAATATTCCATCATATGTACATATTATATACATTTTGTTTAGGTTGCTTCCACCTTTTGGCTGTTGTGAATAATGTTGCTAAACATAGGTGTACAAATAGCTGCTCAAGTCGCTGCTTTCAGTTGTCTTGAATATGTACTCAGAAGTGAAACAGCTGTATCATAATTCTACGTTTAGTTTTTTTGAGGAACCACCATACTGTTTTCCACAGTGAATGCACCATTTTACATTGCCACCAGCAATGCATAAAGGTTCCAGTTCCTCTACATTCTTTCCAACACCTGTTACTTCGATTTTTTACTAGCAGCCATCCTAAAGGCTGAATAATATTCCATTGTATGTACTCACAACATTTTGCTTATCCATTCATCCTTTGATCAATGGGTTATACCTATGAACATTAGGTACACAAATATCTCTTAGGGACCCTGCTTTCAATTATTTTGAGTATACATTAGGTCATCGTTTTCTGATGGGGGGATCCAAGACTCCCGTGGATGTATGAAACCACAGAGAGTATCAAACCCCACGTATAGTGTGTTTTTTCCTATATATATATATGTATATATCCATAGTAAAGTTAATTTATAAATTAGGCAGAGTAAGAGATTAACAACAACTAATAATAAAACAACCACAATATATAGTAATAAACTATATAACTGTGGCTGGGAACAGTGGCTCACACCGGTAATTCCAGCATTTTGGGAGGCCGAAGCGGGCAGATCACTCGAGATCAGGAGTTCGAGACCAGCCTGGCCAACATGGTGAAATCCTCTCTCTATTAAAAATACAAAATTAGCCAGGTGTGGTGGCAGGCGCCTGTAATCTCAGCGACTCGGGAGGCTGAGGCACAGGAATCACTTGAATCTGGGAGGTGGAGGCTGCAGTGAGCTGAGATGGTGCCACTGCACTCCAGCCTAGGCGACACAGTGAGATTCCATCTCTAAATAAATAAATAAAAGTAGTGTCTCTCTCTCTCTCTCTCTCTCTCTCTCTCTCAAAATATCTTATTACACTATACTCACCTATTTTTTTTTACAGGCCACAGTTGAACTTGGGTAACTGAAATCTCAGAAAGTGAAACCTAGGATAAAGGGGAACCACTAAACCTCCACAAGTAGAATTACAGGATCATATGGTGTGAGGATTTTTAGGTGTCAACTTGACTGATTAAAGGATACTTACAAAGTGGGTAAAGCATGGTTTCTGACTGTATCTGTGAGGGTGTTTCCAGAGGAGACTGGTGTGTGAGTAGGTTGACTGAGAGAGTAAGATCCACCCTCAATGTGGGAGGGCAACATCCAGTGGGCTGGGAGCCCAGATAGAACAAAAAGGCAGAGTAAAGGTAAATCCATTTTCTCTCCTGGGGCTGGGACACCCTTCTCCTGCCCTTTGATATCAGTATTCCAAGTTCTCCAGCCTTTGGACCCCAGGACTTACACCAGTAGCCTCTCAGGTTTTCAGGCCTTCAGCCTCAGTGTGAAATTTATGCCATTGGTTTCCCTGGTTCTGGGGCTTTGAGACTTAGATTGAGCCAATGTACTGGCATCCCTGGTTCTCTAGTTTGCAGATGACCTATCATGGCACTTCTTAGTTTCCATAATTGAGTAAGCCAATTCTCCTCATAAATCCCCTCTCCTTCACCCATCCATCCATCTATACCCTACTGGTTTTGTCTCTGGAAAATCCTGACACGTACGGTAATTTTATTTTTAATTTTTGGAAGAATCACCATAGTTTTTCACATAGGCTGTGCCATTCGACATGACTACCAACAGTGTACAATGGTTCCAATTTTTCCATGTCCTTCTCAACAATTATTTTCTGCTGTTCTTGATAGCAGCCATCCTAACGGGTGTGAGGTAGTATCTTGGAGTTTTGACTTGCATTTCCCTAATTAGCAATGTTGAGTATCTTTTCATTTGCTTATTGGTCATGGTGTAAATCCTTTTAATCTACTGCTAAATCTGGTTTGCTAGCATTTTGTTGATGATTTTTACATCAATGTTCCTAAGAAATGTTAGTCTATAGGCCAGGCACGGTGGCTCACGCCTGTAAAGACAGCACTTTGGGAGGACGAGGCGGGTGGATCACTTCCAGCCTAGCCAACATGGCAAAGCCCCATCTCTACCAAAAATTTAGAAATTAGCTGGGCGTGGTGGCACATGCCTGTGATCCCAGCTACTTGGGAGGCTTTGGTACGAGATTCATTTGAACCCAGGAGGCCCAGGCTGCAGTGAGCCAAGATTGCACCACTACACTCCAGCCTCAGTGATACAGTGAGACTCTTTTTTGTCTCAAAAAAAAAAAAAGAACGAACGAACGAACGATTAGTCTATAGATTTCTTATAGCATCTTTGTAGGGCTTTGGCATCAAGACTGTATTTATCCATTTTGCATTGCTATAAAGGAATACCTGAGGCTGGGTAATTTACAAAGGAAAGAGGTTTATTTGGCTTATGGTTCTGCAGGCTGTACAAGAAGCATGGTGCCAGTATCTGCTTCTGATAAGTACCTCAGGAAACTTTCAATCACGGCAGAAGGTGTAGGAAGAGCAGGTATGTCACATGGCAAGAAAGGAAGCAAGAGAGAGGGGAGAAGTGTGACACTTAAACACCCAGCTCGAGTAAACTAATATAGCAAAAATGCACTCACTACCATAGGGACCACACCAAGCCATTCCTAAGGGATACACCCCCATGACCCAGATACTTCCCACTAGGCCCCACCCACCTCCAACACTGCAGATCAAATCTCAACTTGTAATTTGGAGGGACAAATATCCAAACTATGTCAAAGATAATGCTGACGTCACAGAATGAATTAGTGAGTGTTCTTTCCTCTTCAGTGTTCTGAAAAGTCTGAGACAGACTGGTGTTAGTTAATCTTGAAATGTTGATAGAATTCACCAGTGAAGTCATCAGGTCCAGAGATTTCTCTGTTGGGACATTTTTGATTACAAATGCAATCTCCTTATGAGTTATAAGACTATTTACATTTTCTATTTCTTAGTAGTTTAGTCTTGGTAGGTTTTGTGTTTCTAGGATGTGACCATTTCATCTAGGTTACCCAATTTGTTGGCATACAATTGGTTTATTAATCTTTTTCCCCAAAAAACTAGTCAAGTGCAGTAGTAAGGATGGGGGAAAGAGTAGAATAAGTTCTATCTGTAACTGACTGTCAACAATCAATTAAGATAATTCACTATCTTCAGACCAGCCTATAATTGCTTATTGTACTCTATTATAATCTCTCTTTTTTTTTTCTTTTTTTTTTTGAGATAAGAGTTTCACTCTTGTTGCCCAGGCTGGAGTACAACAGCGCAGTATCAGCTCACTGCAACCTCACCTCCCGGGTTCAAGCGATTTTCCTGCCTTAGCCTCCTGAGTAGCTGGGATTACAGGCATACGCCACTATGGCTGGTTAATTTTCTTGTTTGTATTTTTACGGGGTTTCACCATGTTGGCCAGGCTGGTCTCGAACTCCTGACCTCAAGTGATCTGCCCACCTCAGCCTCCCAAACTGCTGGGGATTACAGGCGTCAGCCACTGCGCCCAGCCCAAGAGACAGGCTCTGTCACCCTAGCTAGAATGCCATGGCACAATCATGGTCAACTGCAGTCTTGAATTCCTGGGCTAAAGCAATCCTTCTGCCTCAGCCTTCCAAGTAGCTAGGACTACAGGCAGGTGTTATTTTTTTGTATAGACAGTGTCTCAGTATGTTGTCCAGGCTGGTTTGAGCTCCTGGGCTCAAGTGATGTTCCCAGTTCAGCCTTCAAAAGCATAGGAATTATACATGTGAGCTGCCATGCCCAGCCTACCCTTTCCATTTCTGTGGAATTGAGGGTAATATTCCCACTTTCAATTTTATCTTTAGTATTTCAGTAATTTGAGTCTTTTTTTTTTTTTGAGATGGAGTCTCGCTCTGTTTCCCAGGCTGGAGTACAGTGGCATTATCTTAGCTCACTGCAACCACCACTCACCTCCTGGGTTCAGGCAATTCTCCTGCGTCAGCCTCCAGAGTAGCTGGGATTATAAGCATGCACCACCATGCCCAACTAATTTTTGTATTTTTAGTACAGACAGGATTTCGCCATGTTGGCCACGATGGTCTCAAACTCCTGACCTCAGGTGATCCTCCCACTTTGAACTCCCAAAGTGCTGGGATTACAAGCATAAACCACTGCACCCAACCCATTATAATATTTTTTTTATCCACTATAATCTTAATTTTTTTTTTAGAGACAGAGTCTCGTTCTGTCGCCAAGGCTGGAGTGATGTGGCATGATCATAGCTCACTGCAGGCTCGAACTCCTGGGCTCAAGCAATCCTCTCACCTCAGCCTCCAGAGTAGCTACGACTACAGACATATACCACCATGCCCAGCTAATTTTTCTTCTTTTATTATTTTTGTAGGGACTAGGTCTTGCTATGTTGCCCAGGCCAGTCTTGAACTCCTGAACTCAAGAGAGACCCCCATTGCTAAAGCACTGGTATTACAGGTATAAGCCACCATGCCTGGCCTCCATTATAATCTCATAGGACCACTGTCATCTATGCTATCTGTCACTGACCAAAACATCATTATGCAGTACATGACTGTACTGAGCCTTTCACCTACCCTGGGCATGCACAATTACTTCTTATTCTCCCATCTATTTGGTTCCTATTGATCGTCCTAGTCATCAATATTTTGTTTGCTTGTTTGTTTTTTAAGACAGAGTCTTGCTCTGTCACCCAGGCTAGAGTGCAGTGGCACGATCTCGGCTCACTGCAACCTCTGTCTCCCAGGTTCATGCGATTCTCCCGCCTCAGCCTCCCAAGCAGCTGGGACTACAGGCATGAGCCACCATGCCCAGCTAATTTTTATATTTTTAGTAGAGACAGGGTCTCACCATGCTGGCCAGCCTGGTCTCAAACTCCTGACCTCAAGTGATCCTCCAGCCTTGGCCTCCCAAAGTGCTGAGATTACAGGCGTGACCCACCACGCCCGGCCCCTAGTCATCAATATCTGGCTCTCAAAAGGGAAAAAAGAAAAAAAAATGGAGACGGGGAGTATGGTGCCAGCCCTTTAAATCTCCCAGACATCGGCCAGATGCGGTGGCTCAAACCTGTATTATCAGCACTTTGGGAGGCCGAGGCGGGCGAATCACAAGGTCAGGAGTTCAAGACCAGCCTGGCCAACATGGTGAAACCCTGTCTCTACTAAAAAAAAAAAAAAAAAAAAAAAAAAAAAAATTAGCCAGGCATGGTGGCGGCCGCTTGTAAACCCTGCTACTCGGGAGGCTGAGGCAGGGGAATCGCTTGAACTCAGGAGGCGGAGGTTGCAGTGAGCCAAGATCGCACCACTGCACTCTAGCTTGGGCATCAGTGTGAGACTCTGTCTCAAAAAAAGAGAAATCTCCTGGACATCACTTTGGTGGTGGTAGTGAGGGGACTTGCAACAAAGTGGTGAGGTGCAACAATAACCATTGCCTCTTTGCAACTCTGTGATCAAAAACAGCAATTCTTTCTTTTATTTTTAATTTATTTTTTATTTTTTTGAGACAGCGTCTCGCCCTGTCACCCAGGCTGGAGTGTAATGGTGTGATCTTGGCTCACTGCAACCTCCACCTCCCAGGTTCAAGCAATTATCATGCCTCAGCCTCCCAAATAGCTGGGATTACAGGCGCCCCCCCACCACACCCAGCTAATTTTTGTATTTTTAGTAGAGACGGGGTTTCACCACGTGGGCCAGGCTGGTCTCGAACTCCTGACCTCAAGTGATCCACCCACCTTGGCCTCCCAAAGTGTTGGGATTACAGGCGTGAGCCACTGCGCCAGCCTCTTTTTTTTTAGACGGAGTCTTACTCTGTCGCCCAGGCTGCAGTGCAGTGGCACAAGTTCTGTTGCCCAAGCTGTAGTGCAGTGGTGCAATATCAGCTCACTGCAACCTCCACCTCCCAGGTTCAAGCAATTCTCCTGCCTCAGCCTCCTGAGTGGCTGGGGTTACAGGCATGCGCCACCACGCCTGGCTAATTTTTGTATTTTTAGTAGAGACAGGGTTGTACCATGTTGGCCAGACTGGTCTCAAACTCCTAACCTCAAGTGATCCTAACCTCAAGTGATCCACCCGTCTTGGCCTCCCAAAGTGCTGGAATTACAGGCGTGAGCGACTGCGCCTGGCCAGAAGCAGCAATTCTGACTGGAGCACAGATTTCTGAAATGTAGGTTTTTGTTTTTAGAGACAGGGTATCACTATGTTGCCCAGGCTGGTCTCAAACTCCCAGGCTCAAGCAATCCTTTTGCCTCAGCCTCCCAAAGCGCTGGGATTATAGGCACCAGCCACTGCACTTGATCCAGATTCCTGATATTTGGAAGAAATGGTCATTTCTGCCCACTTTAGGTTCCACAAACTATGTGCAAGCTGCTCCAGGAACACGTGCACAACTGCCTGCCATGGGGCTGAGGGATGTGGATGGGCAGCTGCTATTGTACTAAGTGCTGCAATTGACTGAAATTAACCACAATTTACCGTCCAGGATTGGACGGTAAATGGCAGTTAATTCCTCACAGTTGTAAGATTTCAATAAACTACAGAGTTCCAAAGGAGATGCATCAGACAGATTCTGCCAGAACAATTGTTATCTTGGTGGGGAGACAGATTTCTGGTACTTCCTACTTTATCATCTTCCCACAATCCTCTCCGAATTTTTTTTTTTTTTTTTTTTTTGAGACAGAGTCTTGCTCTGTCACCCAGGCTGGAATGCACTGGCACAATTTCAGCTCACTGCAACCTCCGCCTCTGGGGTTCAAGAGATTCTCCTGCCTCAGCCTCCCAAATGGCTGGGATTACAGGTGCCCGCCACCATGCCCAGCTAATTTTTTGTATCTTTAGCACAGATGAGGTTTCACCATGTTGGCCAGGCTGGTTTCAAACTCCTGACCTTGTGATCTGCCTGCCTTGGCCTCCCAAAGTGCTGGGATTATAGGCGTGAGCCACCACGTCCGGCTGTGAATTTTTTTTTTTTTTTTTTTTTGAGATGGAGTCTCGCTCTGTTGCCCAGGCTGGAGTGCAGTGGCGCAATCTCAGCTCACTGCAAGCTCCGCCTCCCGGGTTCACGCCATTCTCGTGCCTCAGCCTCCCGAGTAGCTGGGACTACAGGAGCCCGCCAGTGCGCCCGGCTAATTTTTTCTATTTTTAGTAGAGACGGGGTTTCACCATGGTCTCGATCTCCTGACCTTGGGATCCGCCTGCCTCGGCCTCCCAAAGTGCTGGGATTACAGGCGTGAGCCACCGTGCCCGGCCGAATTTTTTTTTTTTTTTTAAACTCTGCTTTTTCCATATTGAGAATGAAATTATCTTTTAAGTGGAAAAAAAACATAGGCACTGGCACTTACAAAGGGTTCTTTCTGTGTAGAGAACAGATTGGATGAGTATGTGTGTGTGTGCGTGTGTGTGTGCGCGCATACACTGAGTCAGAAGGAAAGTTGGATCAACTGAATGGATGCTGAAAATTAGGGACATAGGTCATGGAAGATGATAGAGTAGGAACTCCAGGAGTTAGTACTTTCACCAAAACAACTATTGAGATGGCAAGAACTGCTTGAGGTGACTATTTTAGGACTCTGGGGTCTAATGAAACACTTGCAGTGTCCAGAAGAGTGCTTGATAAAGAAAAAAGCTGGTAAATTTTAGTGAATTCTGGCATTTGGAATAGCATCTATCATTCTGTAGCTCCCAGCCCTGTGGTACGCAACTGTTGAGATGGCAGTTCCTGTTGCAGCTTGCTGGTGCTAGGGTGGGAAATAGGGGCTTCGTCTGTGGGGAAAAGAGAGATTAGCCTGTTACTGTGTCTATATAGAAAGAAGTAGACATAAGAGACTCCATTTTGTTCTGTATTTGAGATGCTGTTAATCTGTGATGCTACCCCCAACCTTGTCCTTGCAAGAGACATGTGCTGTGGTGACTCAAGGTTTAATGGATTTTGGGCTGTGCAGGATGTGTCTTTGTTAAACAAGTGCCTGAAGGCAGCTTGCTGGTTAAAAATCCTGCCCGTCCCTGGGCAATGGAACATCTCTGTGTGAGACCCAATGGTATGCTCTGTTTACTGAGATAGGAGAAAACCACCTTACCGCATAAGGTGGGACTTGCTGG
Source organism: Mandrillus leucophaeus (assembly GCF_000951045.1). NCBI lineage: Eukaryota > Metazoa > Chordata > Mammalia > Primates > Cercopithecidae > Mandrillus > Mandrillus leucophaeus. The sequence goes on along the minus strand of NW_012100098.1, from coordinate 2,338,007 downwards.
CGGGACTTGCTGGCACAATGATGCTAAGAGGTTTATAGAGATGTTTGCATATGCATATCAAGGCACAGCATTTTCCTTTGAACTTATTCATGTCACAGAGATCTTTATCCATATGTCTTACTGCTAATTTTCTCCCTAAAATGATCCTATTGTCCTGCCACTCCCTTATCTTTAAGATGATAAAGATAATTATCAATAAATACTAAGGGAACTCAGAGACCGGTGCCCGGCGTGGGTCCTCTGTATGCTGAGCGCCGGTCCCCTGGGCCCACTTTTTCTTTCTCTATACTTTGTCTCTGTGTCTCATTTCTTTTTTCAAGTCTCTCGTTCCACCTAACGAGAAACGCCCACAGGTGTGGAGGGGCAGGCCACCCCTTCATTTGTCCTCCAAAAAATTGAGGTTATGTGTTTCGTTCACTACTTTTGATTGCTGAGGAGCTGCCAGAGCGCTGGCCACTGTTTCACACATGCACACCCCCTGACTGAAGTTGCTTCCCTAGTGGCACTAGACAATTGAACTTAAAGAGAGAGAACACTCCTTTTTTCTTTATGTTTTTTTTTCTTACTGGATCTAAGCATTTAAGGAAATCTCTGTCAAGTCACTGAAAGACCACAGAGATAAAAGAACAGAGATTCAGTGACCACATGCAACCAGGTATACACTCTGCAAAGTCACTAAACAAATGCAGCTGTCATAAGTAACAACAGTAATCTCTAGGGAGGCAGTGGAATCTGACTTTCAGAGTTACCATATTACAGCACACAAAATGTCAACTTCCCAACAAAAATTTGCAAAGCAAACAAAGAAACAGGACTATATGGCCCATTCACAGGGAAAAAAAAAAAAAAAAGAAAAGAAATTGGTGGGACATGGGGTGGCTCATGCCTGTAATCCCAGCACTTTGGGAGGCCGAGGCAGGCGGATCACGAGGTCAGAAGATTGAGACCATCCCTGGCTAACACGGTGAAACCCCATCTCTACTAAAAATACAAAACATTAGCTGGGTGTGGTGGTGGGCATCTATAGTCCCAGCTGCTCGGGAGGCTGAGGCAGGAAAACGGTGTGAACCCGGGAGGCAGAGCTTGCAGTGAGCCAAGATCGCGCCACTGCACTCCAGCCTGGGAGACAGCAAGACTCCATCCCAAAAAAAAAAAAAAAAGAAAAAGAAATTGACAGAAACCACCCCATAGCAAGCCAGACAATGGACCTACTAGACAAAGACTTTAACTGTCTTAAATATGCTCAGAGAGTTGAAGGAAACCATGAAAAAAACAAACAAACAAACAAAAAACTAAAGGAAATCAGGAGAACAATGTATAAACAAGTAAGGAATATCAATAAAAATATTTTTAAAATATAAAAATGAATGAAATAGCAATTCTGGACATAAAGATACAAGAGCCAAAATAAAGATTTCACTAAAGGATTCAACAGCAGAGTTGAACAGGCAGAAAAAAGAATCAATGAACATGAAGAGAGAACTGAAATTACTTAAGCTAAAAAGCAGGAAAAAAAAAATGAACAAAGAAAAATGAACAGAAGGCTGGGCGCGGCGGCTCAAGCCTGTAATCCCAGCACTTTGGGAGGCCGAGACGGGCGGATCACGAGGTCAGGAGATCGAGACCATCCTGGCTAACACGGTGAAACCCCCTCTACTAAAAAATACAAAAAACTAGCCGGGCGCGGTGGCGGGTGCCTGTAGTCCCAACTACTCGGGAGGCTGAGGCAGGAGAATGGTGTGAACCCGGGAGGCGGAGCTTGCAGTGAGCTGAGATCCGGCCACTGCACTCCAGCCTGGGCGGCAGAGCGAGACTCAGATCAGCTACTCTGAAAAAGAAAAAGAAAAATGAACAGAGGCTGGGCACAGTGGCTCACACCTATAATCCCAGCACTTTGGGAGGCCAAAGCGGGTGGATCACCTGAGGTCAGGAGTTCAACACCAGTCTGGCCAACATGGCAAAACCCCATCTGTACTAAAAATACAAAAATTAGCTGGGTGTGGCAGCCCACAGCTGTAGTCCCCGCCACGCAGGAGGCTGAGGCAGGAGACTCGCTTGAACCCGGGAGGTGGAGGTTGCAGTGAGCCAAAATGGTGCCACTGCACTCGAGCCTGGGTGACAGAGCTAGACTCCATCTCAAAAAAAAGAAAAAGGAACGAGCCATGGGGCCTACTGGGACACCATCAAATGTATCAATGGCTAAACCAACCTAATTAACACATGCATTACCTCATATGCTTCTCTTTTTTTGTGGTGAAAACACTTAAAATCAACTCTACTCTCTTAGCAATGTTCAAGTATACAATATATTGTAATAACTATAGTCCCCATGATGTATAAGAGATTTTGAACTAAATCTTGATTTTTTTTTGTGGTTGGGTCTCACTCTGTCACCCAGGCTAGAGTACAGTGGCACAATCACAGCTCACTGAAGCATTTACAACCCTAAATTTCCCTCTGAGGTTTTACTGCATCCCTTAAGTTTTGGTATGTATGTTTTCATTTTAATTTGTCTCAGTGTATTTTCTTATCTCCCTAATGATTTCCTCTTCTTATTCATTTGGTGTTTAAGTGTGTTGTTTAATGCTCACTTCAGCAGCACATATACTAAAGTTGGAATGATTCAGAGAAGATTAGCATGGCCTCTGAACAAGGATGACATGCAAATTCGTGAAGCATTCTATATTTTAAACATTTCAGGGCTGGGTATGGTGGCTCATGCTTATAATCTCAGCACTTTAAGAGGCCAAGGCAGGAGGATCACTTGATCCCAGGAATTTGAGACCAGCCTGAGCAACATGATGAAACCCTGTCTCTTTAAAAAATACAAAAATTAGCTAGTTACGGTACCAGCTACTTGGGAGACTGAGGTGGGAGGATTGCCTGAATCTGGAAGGTTGAGGCTACAGTGAGCTGTGATGGTGCCACTGCACCCCAGCCTGGGCAACAGAGCAAGACCCTGTCTCAAAATAATAATAATAATAATAATAATAATAATAATAATAATAATGCCAGGCACAGTGGCTCACGCCTGTAATCCCAGCACTTTGGGAGGCCAAGGCAGACAGATCACCTGAAGTTGGGAGTTCAAGACCAGCCTGGCCAACATGGCAAAACTCCGTCTCTACTAAAAATACAAAAATTAGCCGGGCATGGTGGTGCATGTCTGTAATCCCAGCTACTTGGGAGGCTGAGGCAGGAGAATCACTTAAACCCGGGAGGCAGAGGTTGCAGTGAGCCAAGATCACGCCACTGTACTCCAGCCCAGGCAACAGAGCAAGACTCTGTCTCAATAAATACACAAATAAATAAATAAATAATAACAAAATTTTAGAAAGAAGGCAGGGTATGGTGGCTCATGCCTTTAATCCCAACACTCTGGGAGGCTGAGGTGGGAGGATGGCTTGAGCCCAGGAGCTCAAGACATGCCTAGGCACCATAGTGAAACCCCCATCTCTACAAAAAATAAAAATAAAAAGAGAGATACAAAAAAAAGAGAAAGACCTTAAATCAATACTCTAACTTCAGACCTTAAGGAACTAGAAAAAGCAGCACAAACTGGACCCAACAAAACAGAGGGAATAATGTCTAGAGCAGAGATAAGTGAAATAAAGAATAAAAATAAGGCAGGTGCAGTACCTCACACCTGTAATCCCAGCACTTTGGGAGGCTGAGGCAGGAGGACTGCTTGAGGCCAGGAGTTCAAAGCCTGTGCAAGACAGTGAGACCCCATCTCTATGAAATTAAAAAAAAAAAAAAAAAAATAGCTGGGTTTGATGATGCATGCCTGTAGTCTCAGTTACTCAGGAGGCTGAGGTAAGCGGATCACTTGAGCTCAGGAGTTTGAGGTTGCAGTGCATATGATCACACCATACCACTGCATCATTCCAGCCTGGGTAACAGAGCACGACCCCATCTCTCAAAAACAAACAACAACAAAAACCAAGAAGAATAAAAATAGTAGAAAGAATCAACAAAACCAAAAATCTGTTATCTAAAAAGATCAACAGAATTTACAAACTCTTGCTACACTGACTGGGAAAAAAAGAAAGAAGATGAAAATAAATAAAATCAGAAATGAAACCAAGGATATTACTACTAATTTTACATAAATGAAAGGATTATAAGAGAATAATATGAATGACTATAAACCAGCATATTAGATAATTTAGATAAAACAGACAAATGTTTAGAAACGTTAAAGTACGAAAACTGACTCAGAAAAAATTAAGTCTCAACAAACCTATAATAAGAGATTGAATTGTTAAACAAAAACCTCCAAACAAAGAAAAGCCCAGTATCACATGGCTTCATTGGCAAATTCTACCAAATATTCAAAGAATTAACACCAATCCTACTCAAACTCCTTCAAAAAACAGAAAAGAATGGAACACTTCCTAATGTTCTATGAGGCCAACATCACCCTCACACCAAAGTCAGAAAAAGATATGATAAAATTCAGGCTGGGCATGGTGGCTCACACCTGTAATCCTAGCACTTTGGGAGGCTGAGGCAGGAGGATCCCTTGAGTCCAGGAGTTGAGACCAGCCTGGGCAACACAGGGACACTTGGTCTCTTTAAAAAATATATATATATATGATAAGAAAACTATAAACCAATATCCCATATGAATATAGAAACAAAAATCCTTAAGAAAATAACAGCAAACTGCAAACTGGATCCAACAATACATTAAAAAGATTATATACCATGACCAACATTTATCCCAGGAATGCAAGAGTGGTTAAACATAAGGAAATCAATCAATGTGATACACCACATTATCATCTCAATAGACACAAAAAAGATATTTGAAAAAATTCAATACCCTTTTATGATTTAAAAAGAAAAACACTCAGCAAAAGCTCAAAGACACTATGCTAAGTGTATAAGTCAGTCACAAAAGGATAAATATATGATTCCACATATATGAGTTTCTTAGAGTAGTCAAATTCATAGAGACAGAAAATAGAATGAGAGGCTGGAGTGAGGGGAGATGGGAAGTTAGTGTTTAATAGGTACAGCATTTCACTTTGGGATGAAAAAATTCTGGAGACAGATCACAGTGATAGTTGTACAACAACGTGAATGTACTTAATTACACTAACCTGGACATTCTTAACGGGTTAAAATGATAGAATTTTATGTTTTGGGTATTTTACCACAATAAACACACACATACACACATATTCACCAAACTAGGAATAGAAGGAAACTTCTTTAACACTAAAACGGCATTTATGAAAAACTCTGAATAGGGCATGGTGGCACATGCCTGTAGTCCCAGCTACTCAGAAGGCTGAGGCAGGACTGCTTGAGTCCCGGGAGTTCAAGGCTGCAGTGAGCCATGAACATGCCACTGCACTCCAGCCTGGGCAACAGAGTGAGACCTCATCTTAAAAAAAAAAAAAAAAAAAAAAAAGTTGGCTGGGCATGGTGGCTCACACCTGTAATCCCAGCACTTTGGGAGGCCAAGGTAGGTGGATACCTGAGATCAGGAGTCAGATCAGCCTGGCTAACATGGCGAAACCCTATCTCCACTAAAAATACAAAAATTAGCTGGGCTTGTTGGCATGCGCCTGTAGTCCCAGCTACTCGGAAGGCTGACGCAGGAAAATCGCTTGAACCCGGGAGGCAGAGGTTGCAAGTGAGCTGAGATCGCGCCACTGAACTCCAACGTCGCCAACAGAGCGAGACTCCATCTCAAAAAAAAAAAAAAAAAAAGTCAAGAGAATAGTGACAAGTACCTAACACATGAAAAGAAGGATGAAAAAAAACAAAAAAGCCGGGCATAGTGTTATGTGCCTGTAGTGTAAGCTACTCGGAAGGCTGAAGTGGGAGGATCACTTGAGCCCGGGAGATAGAAGTTGCACTGAGCCGAGATGGTGCCACTGCACCCCAGCCTGGGTGACAGAACAGGACCCGTCTCAAAAAAAGAAAAGAGTACTTAAAATGTTGGCACACTGTGCTCTTGAGAACTCAAAGTGATGTTTGAAAACTTACGCATTTGATTTTGATGTTGAAAAAACCTAAATGTGTAAATATGCGAGCCATTCTAATGTCTATGAAAACCACATGGCATGATTTGTAAAGCGCTCTTAATTAAATGTAAGATGGCACAGTATCAAGAGCATACGGTATTGCACCTAGTAGATTAACAAATGTTTGATGATGTTATATTTAATTATTTCCAGCCTAACCTCTGGTAACCTAAACAAAATCAAACTTTTTGCCGTGAATATCTTTACACAAGCAACAGCATAAAAAATTGTCAAATATTATGTCAGATGCTCATGTGTTAAGTTCAGGGTCAGGGCACTTACTTTCAGACCAAATTAACCTCTATTTTTACGCTCAGACTTATATAAACAAGGACGGGTAAAACCAAAGTTAAATTTCTCATGACTAAGAGGACTGCATGATAGAACATATAGAACTCAAGTTTCCCTGAAAATATTTACATAAGGATAGTTTTTTTTCCCATTTTTCTTAATTTTTAAATTTTTTTTTTTTTTTTTCTTAAGAGGTCTCACTCTGTCACCAGGCTGGAGTAGAGTGGTGCAATCACAACTCACTGCAGACTCAAACTCCTGGGCTCAAGCAATCCTTCCACCTCAGTCTCCTGAGTAGCTGGGGCTACAGGAACATGCCACCAGGCCAGGGTAATTTATCTATTGATTTATTTGTGGAGAGCAGGTCTTGAACTCCTGGCTTCAAGAGATCCTCCAGTCTCTACCCCCTCAAAGTGCTCGGATTACAGGCATGATTATTATTTAGAATAACAGTCTTTATTATTCTAATTACAAGTAAAGATTCCTGAAGATGCTGAAGTATTAAATTCTCTTTTTTTTTTTTTTTTTTTTTTTGAGACAGAGTTTTGCTCTTGTTGTCCAAGCTGGAGTGCAATGGTGTGATCTCTGCTCACAGCAACCTCCGCCTCCCAGTTCAAGCGATTCTCCTGCCTCAGCCTCCCAAGTAGCTGGGATTACAGGCATGCACCACCACACCCGGCTAATTTTTTGTATTTTTAGTAGAGACGGGGTTTCACCATGTTGGCCAGGTCTCAAACTCCTGACCTTGTGATCCGCCCACCTCAGCCTCTCAAAGTGCTGGGATTACAGGTGTGAGCCACCATGCCCGGCCTGAAGTCGTAAATTCTAACTCATAATTTTACTTCAGTGAGGAAAGTCCACTTTGAATTAGCAGGAATAAAGGAACTTTACATGTCTCTTAAAAGATCTCATTATCAGAATGAAAAATGCATCTACTTTCCCCCTAAAAAGCATCTTTCCCCTATGAACTTTTATAAACCCAATGAAAATGTTAAGTTCTAGTCTCTTGACTCACTTACTTAAAGTCTTATAATGCATTAGGAAACCCAATTACAGTCCATCTACCCCTAAGACACAGCTGTTTCAACACTTCCATACAGGATTCTTGCACATCTATAAATGAAATTAACTATATTGGAGGAATAAACTAGCCAATGCATGCAGAAAGTTATATAGGCAGTAATGTTGCTTTCAAAGGAGTTTTTGTTTTGTTTTTCAAATGGAGTCTCACTTTGTTGCCCAGGCTGGAGTGCAATGGCACCATCTCTGCTCACTGCAACCTCCGCCTCCCGGGTTCAAGTGATTCTCCTGCCTCAGCCTCCCGAGTGGCTAGGATTACAGGCCCGCAGCACCACACCCGGCTAATTTTTGTATTTTTAGTATAGACGGGTTTCACCACATTGGCCACGATGGTCTCGAACTCCTAGACCGAAGTGATCCACCCGTCTCAGCTTCCCAAAGTGCTAGGATTACAGGCGTGAGCCACCGAACCCGGCCGAAAGGAGATATATCATCTGTTATCAACAATTGGCTTGATACGTAAAGATCCAGAAGCATCGTAAGTTTTCTTCGTCACTTTTTCATTTCACAGCTTATGTTTTAAAAGTCAGAAATCCCAGAATTAAGTAAAGTCTTAAAGCAAGCTAGTGATAAGATATAACTGCACGGACTTCTTCATCAAGGACTTCCATATCTTTCCAACAAGAAACGAACGAGTATTCATCATTAAGCACCAGCTCCCAATTTCCCAACTTCCTAGATAGCCTTCCTATGCTGTATGTAACCCCTTCTTCACATAACGTCAGACTTACCCCCACATACACCATCAGTCCCCAAGTCTCCAATGCACATGGGCACAAAAGCCTCTCAACATTCATCTGGTTGCTAATCAGGGACCACTCTTCCTTCTTCCACTGATCCTGCGCAGGCTTCATATAGCCTACAATCGCTTTTTCCATTTCTTCCACAACACTACTCAAAGCGACAAAGGAACAAGTCCCCTTTCCACAATCGTAGACACTTTTTTAAAACTCTATACACCTCCTTCCCACTCAACCACTTTTCTTAGTCTCTATCCGCCTTTGTTATTCAGGTGTAGGGTCTGGGAAAATCTCACTCACCTCATGCTATAGGCACCAGCACCCAGTTCCTGGCCGATCCCAGACAGGCTAGCATCAAAGTCCTGCACCAACCCGGATTCAATCACTTCGTCGGCCAGAGGCAGCTTCAGAGCCCAGGCCATCCTGGCTCCTTCCCTGCCCCAGGAGACACTGTGTCTTGTACAAAGGCGCGGAGGGTAATTCTACCCAACAGGAGTAACACAGTGGGAAACTACAAACCAAGGTTTCCCACGGAGTGCCCACCAGCCACCCCCAAGCCCGACCAGCACTGCTCGTATAACTAATCTCCCGTATCCTTGGCTGCTAGTTCTTGGTTGCCCCAGGTTCCAAATCCCCCCTGCTCAGGTCTCAGGAACGTGAGGACCCCTTTGCTCAACTACTGCAGACTTCCCAGAAGCAGCTCTGGACTCCCGCACTCCCACTCCTTAAGATACCCTCTTGAGAGTTCGTAGTGGTGGCTTGCTGCTTCCCAGACAGACCAGCAGCAGCCGCAGGAAGCTAGCCCGGCGCTCCCACGCTGCTTTTGCACCTTTTCCCCCGCCCCTTTCTGCTGGAGGCCCCCTCCCTCCCAGGGCTCGCTCTCTCTTTCCCCTCCAGGCCTCGCTTCCGGTCAGTCCCACGATCACTTCCGGTCACCCCCTCTGAACCCCACGGCTTAAAACCAAATCCAGGTTTCCGCTGAGCCGACTCCTTGCTCTCTGTAGCCCCCCACGGCCTGGAAACATGGAAGGAGAAAGTCCAGCACAGGCGTGAAACCTGGACTCCCCAGGCCCTTCCACCGCCCGCCGCCCCAGCGCCAACCAATCATGGCGTCCTCTTTCTTCGCCTGCCCGGCGAACATGACGTCACGCTGTCGCTCGCCTATAAAGAAGAGACCTCGTCAGTCTCGGCAGCGATGATAGGCGGGCTGCGCCTCGGCTCTGCCCCCGAGATGGGCTGGGCGATCACGGAGAGGACCCGGCGTGCAAGTGTCCGGGTTTAAACGTCTGTCCGTGTAGTTACCAGAGCTCTGGTATCCGCTACCCATCAAGTCATCACCCTGAACCGTGGAAGGAGCCCTCCTTCTAGCCTTATGAACCCACTCCACCCCTGGCAGACTCTTGACTACTTCCCAAACGCTCCTTACGTGCGCACGCTTGCTCCTGCTCATCCTCCTGTCTCCTTAAACTCACCTCTTCCGAGGTCGAGACCCTGCATAAATCCCACTTCCCTCTATATTCGTTTTATCTTAGGCGTCCTCTCTAATGCAGTTGAACAGAAAAGCATGAGATCAGTAAAAATGTGGTTTTTAGACCGGGCGAGGTGGCTCACGCCTGTAATTCCAGCACTTTGGGAGGCCGAGGTGGGCGGATCACCTGAGGTCGGGAGTTCAAGACCAGCCTGACCAACATGGAGAAACCCCG
>NW_012100098.1:2324879-2326410 GCF_000951045.1 Mandrillus leucophaeus | reverse complement strand
GGCTTGCAGTGAGCCAAGATCACGCCACTGCACTCCAGCCTGGGAGCACAGCGAGACTCCGTCTCAAAAAAAAAAAAAAAAAAAAAAAAAAAGAAAAAGGAATAAGAGAGTCAAGAAAAAGAAAGAAGTTGACATGAAGTTGACAACGTGTGCCGGTGTGGGGTGTTTCAGCCATAGGCATTTCTCTGAGGGCTCCGGGCTTAAACCTGCTGTCTTACCTTGGTAAGCCCTGGGATCCAAGTCTTGGCCCATTCTGGAGATATTCAGTATCTCTTTAAGCCATCTTTTCTTCCCATGAGCCAATTCTATCTCAAAATGTGTGACTGTGGGTAAAGGAATGGGTCCTGGGCTCATAGACCACAAGAGAGATGTCACATGGAGATCTGAGGGCTCAAAGTTTATGGTTGGTATTTTGTTGGTTTTTTTTTGAGACAGTCTTGATCTCTTGCACAGGCTAGAGTGCAGTGGCACAATCTCGGCTCACTGCAACCTCCGCCTCCTAGGTTCAAGCAATTCTCCTGCCTCAGCCTCCCGAGTAGCTGGGATTACAGGTGTGTACAACACACCTGGCTAATTTTTGTATTTTTAGTAGCGACGGGGTTTCAGCATGTTGGCCAGGCTGGTCTCAAACTCCTGACCTTAAATGATCCACCTGGCTCAGCCTCCCGAAGTGCTGGGATTACAGGCCTGAGCCACCATGCCTGGTGGTCAAAATCCTTTGTAAACTAGCATTGTACTTGGGGTATTTTAAAATCTCTCTTAGATAGAGCCATGCCTTGTTTGACCAACAGCTCCACCTCTAGCTGTATAACCTCAGGCAAGTAATCTTACATCTCTGAGCCTCAGTATTTTAATGCATAAATTAGTGAAAATAATACCTCCCCCTAAACTTGTTGTGAGTATAAAATGAGGTACCAAAATGCCACTAAAATAGTAATGATTCAATAAATGTTAGCTCCAGTCTCCCACTAGTAGTACACTTCTGCTTCTCTATTAACACTGGGTTGATTTTGTTATCCTATTTTAATAACATTAATTTACATTGTATAGTGTGTTATGGGCTTGGGATTTTTTTGTTTCTTTTAGAGACAGGGTATAGCTCTATCACCCAGACTGGAGTGCAGTGGCCTGATCAGAGCTCACTGTAACCTTAAACTCCTGGGCTCAAGCAATCCTCTTGCCTCTGCCTCCCAAGTAGCTGGGACTACAGGTGCATACCACCATGCCCTTTGAGAGGGCGTCTCACTCTATCACCAGGCTGTAGTGTGGTGGTGGAGTCTCGGCTTACTGCAACCTCTGCCTCCTAGGTTCAAGTGATTCTCATGCCTCAGCCTCCCAAGTAGCTGGGACTACAGGCATGTGCCACCACGCCCAGCTAATTTTTGTATTTTTAGTAGAGACGGGGTTTCACCATGTTGGCCAGGCTGTTCTCGAACTCTGACCTCATGATTCACCCACCTCGGCCTCCCAAAGTGCTGGGATTACAGGTGTGAGCCACCGCACCTGGCCTGTTCTTCCTTCTATTTTTAAG
>NW_012100098.1:2323646-2324829 GCF_000951045.1 Mandrillus leucophaeus | reverse complement strand
TGGCCAGGATGGTCTCGATCTCTTGACCTAGTGATCTGCCCGCCTTGGCCTCCCAAAGTACTGGGATTACAGGCGTGAGCCACTGCGCCCAGGCATGTTTTCTTTTCTTTAGTTTTGGTTTTGGTTTTGAGACTGGGTCTCACTCTGTTGCCCAGGCTGGAATGCAGTGGCATGATCACAGCTCATTGCAACTTCCACCTCCCAGGCTCAAGCAATTCTCCCACCTAAGCCTTCCGAGTAGCTGGGACTAAAGGCATACACCACCACACCAGTTAATTTTTTATTTTTAGTAGAAATGGGATCTTACTATGTTGCCCAAGCGACTGTCAAACTCCTGGGCTTAAGCGATCCTCCCACCTCAGCCCCCCAAAGTACTGGGATTACAGGCATGAGCCAAGGTACCCAGTCTGTTATGGTTTTAATAGCATTTTATTATTTATTTATTTATTTATTTTTGAGACGGAGTCTCCCTCTGTTGCCCAGGCTGCGGTACAGTGGCGCAATCTCTGCTCACTGCAACCTCCACCTCCCGGGTTCAAGCAATTTTCCTGCCTCAACCTCCCGAGTAGCTGGGACTACAGGCACACGCCACCGTGGCTGGCTAATTTTTGTATTTTTAGTTGAGACGGGGTTTCACCATGTTAGCCAGAGTGGTCTTGAACTCCTGACCTCATGTGATCTGCCTGCCTCGGCCTCTCAAAGTGTTGAGATTACAGGTATGAACCACCGTGTCTGGCCTCAGTAGCACTTTAAAATACATTGTCTTGGCCTGGCACCATGGCTCATACCTGTAATCCCAGCACTTTGGGAGGCTGAGGCAGGAGGATCACTTGAGCCCAGGAGTTCAAGATCAGCCTGGGCAATAGAGTGAGACCCCTTCTCTACAAGAAATTTTAAAATTCGGCATGGTGGTGTGCACCTGTAGACCCAGCTACTCAGGAGGCTGAGGTGGGAGGATGGTTTGAGCCCAGGCATTCGAGGCTACAGTGAGCCATGATTGGGCTGTTGCACCCAGCCTGGACAACAGAGCAAGACACTGTCTCTATTAAAAATAAATAAATCAAATACATCATATCATTTAATCTTCACAGAAGTTTTTGGTTTGTTTTTCAATATGAGGAAACTGAGACTCAGGGCAGAGTGGTCAGGATCAAGCAGAACTCTTTTTTTTTTTTTTTTTTTT
>NW_012100098.1:2320203-2323078 GCF_000951045.1 Mandrillus leucophaeus | reverse complement strand
TAGCCAGGATGGTCTCGATCTCCTGACCTTGTGATCCGCCCGTCTCGGCCTCCCAAAGTGCTGGGATTACAGGCTTGAGCCACCGCGCCCGGCACAGCAACTCCTTTCTACATATATACCCTAGAGAAACTCTTCTACATACATACCAGGAGACTTGTATGAGAATGTTCATGGCAGCACTGTTTATGGTAACAAAATGGATTACAACAATTCTCCACCAGCGAAAGAACAGATAAATTGGACTGGAATATGATATTATTGAGCAGTGAAAATGAATAAAGCTATACTAAACTGCATGAATAAATCAATCCTAGAATTGAGGGGGAAATGCAGAAGTCCTCATACTGTGTAATATCACCTTATAAAGCTCAAAAGTCAGCAAAATTAAGCAATTATCATTTAGGAAAGTATATAGTTGACCTTTCAACAACACAGGTTTGAACTGCACGGGTCTACTTATTTGTGAGTTTTCTTTTTTTTAAAATTTTTCCTTTTTTGTTGTTTCTTAGTGTCTTCTAATATTCATGGATTGTCTTCCACCTCTGACACTTCTGAGCCATCAAGACCAACCCCTCCTCTTCCTCCTCCTCCTCAGCTTACTCAATGTGAAGATGAGGAGGAAAGACCTTTATGATGATCCATTTCCATTTAATGAATAGTAAATATATTTTCTCTTCCTTGTGATTTTTAAAATATTTTCTTTTCTCTAGCTTACTTTATTATAAGAATACAATATATAATACATAAAATATAAAATATATGTCCATTGACTATGTTATCAGTAAGGTTTCGGCTCAACAGTAGGCTGTTAGTAATTAAGTTTTAGGTGAATCAGAAGTTACACTTGAATCTTCAGCCATGTGGGGATCACCCTCACATTGTTTAAGGGTCAACTTTACATATAGTCCTTTCAAAAGGAATGAAATAAATACAATTCTAGTGATGGCCTCATCTAAGGAGAGGCAGGGGAATAGGTGAGGGAAGGAACTAGAAAATAGCTTCAGCGTGGCCGGGCACGGTGGCTCATACCTGTAATCCCAGCACTTTGAGAGGCTGAGGTGGGCAGATCGCATGAGGTCAGGAGTTCGAGACCAGCCTGACCAACATGGAGAAACCCAGTCTCTACTAAAAATACAAAACTTAGCTGGGCATGGTGGTGCACACCTGTAATTCCAGCTACTCAGGAGGCTGAGGCAGGAGAATCTCTTGAACCTGGGAGGCAGAGATCACAGTGAGCCAAGATCAGGCCACTACACTCCAGCCTGGACGACCGAGTGAGACTCTGTAACAAAGATAAAAAAAAAAAAAAAAAGAAAAAGAAAATAGCTTCAGGTTGGGCGTGGTGACTAACGCCTATAATCCCAGCACCTGAGGAGGGCAGATTACCTGAGGTCGGGAGTCTGAGACTAGCCTGACCAACATGGAGAAACCCCGTCTCTATTAAAAATACAAAAGTAGCCAGGTATGGTGGTGCATGGCTGTAATCTCAGCTACTCGGGAGGCTGAGGCAGGAGAATTACTTAAACCCAGGAGACAGAGGTTGCAGTGAGCCGAGACCACACCATCGCACTTCTGCCTGGGCACCAAGAGCAAAACTCCATCTCAAAAAAAAGAGAGAAAAAGAAAAGGAAAAAAGAAAGAAGATAGCTTCAACCATTCTTAATAGTTTACATAAGTGGAGTAGTGGGAGCATGAGTGATTGTTTCATCATTATGCTTCATAAATTACCAAAAAATTGTACTCTTGAATAAGTAACAAATATATATAAATTAGTAGCTGGTTCCTGATTCGCTTAGCTGGGATTTGCCTATAGTGATGCGTCCCTGCCGATGGAAACTGCACACATACAGAGCAAAAAATAATAGCTAATATGGCTGGGTGTGGTGGCTCACGCCTCTACTCCCACCACTCTGGGAGGCTGAGGCAGGTGGATTGCTTGAGCTGAGGAGTTCAAGACCAACCTGGGCAACATGGCAAACCCCATCTCTACAAAAAAATTAGCTGACTGTGGTGGTGTGCCCCCATAGTCCCAGTTACTGGGGAGGCTGAGGCAAGAGGATCCATTGAGCCTAGAAGGTAGAGGATGCAGTGAGTCAAAATCACATCACTGCACTCCAGCTGGAGCAATAGAGCAAGACCCTGTTTCAAAAAATAAATAAATAAATAAATAAATAAAAACTAATAATAATGATAGGCTCATATTTACTGAGCTCTTCCTAAATGCCAGGGCCTGCCTAGGTGCATTAGGTTTATTATCTCATTTCATCTTCACTCACCCCTATAAGAAAGGTATCCGTATTCGATTCGTTTCATAAATAAGGAAACTGAGGCTTAGAAAAATTAAATGGCTTGTCCATGGTCACCCAGCATGAGTGGTAACCCCACAGTCTAGGCATCTAACCTTCATGCTACACTCTCTCTGTGAGTGGTTATAACTTTAAAAAGGGCCGGACACAATGGCTCATGCCTGTAATCCCAGCACTTTGGGAGACCGAAGTGGGTGGATCACCTGAGGTCAGGAGTTTGAGACTGGCCTGGCCAAAATGACAAAACCCCATCTCTACTAAAAATACAAAAATTAGTCGGGTGTGGTGGTGGGCGCCTGTAGTCCCAGCTACTTGGGAGGCTGAGGCAGGAGAACTGCTTAAACCTGGGAGGTGGAGGTTTCAGTGAACGGAGATTACGCCACTGCACTCCAGCCTGGGCCATAGAGTGAGGCTTCATCTCAAAAATAAATAAATAAATAAATAAATAAATAGCCAGGTGTGGTGGCTCACAACTGTAATCAGCACTTTGGGAGGCCAAGGTGGGTGGATCACTTGAGGTCAGGAGTTCGAGACCAGTCTGGCCAACATGGTGAAACCCCGTCTCTACT
>NW_012100098.1:2306829-2319738 GCF_000951045.1 Mandrillus leucophaeus | reverse complement strand
TATATATAAAGATCTGCTTCTTACCTATTCTTCCTTTCAGAGATGAATTTTGAAACTTGTGGAGGTGAGAATATTGAATTTTTAGAACATTGTGCCCACGAAGGAATATTGGATGAAGCATGTTTTCTCATCCACAGAAGAATAGTTCAAAGGGAATGGACTTTTAAAAAAACAAGGAGTAATCATATTAGATGTTTGGAAGAGATGACTGTGCCACATCCAGGAATATCAGGGAGCCCTATGCCCTGGAAAATATTTAGGAAAAGACAGACATGTACTTTTTGGAAGTGTTTGAGAATAAGTTTAATATCTGAACCAAAATAAACACTTCACAAAGTTCCTCCTTGCCACTTATTAATTCTAAAACCCACTGAGGTGAAATGAGAGGAGACTCCTAAGCCTCAGCCCCTCCCAAGTGGAGTGCAGGTCAGCCTGGAGAATTATGCCGTTGACCCCAGTTCCCCCTTGGGAAAGAAGTCTTTACACACTGTTTACTCCTAGAATTCTGCGACTGGGAAAGTGAACTTTTCCCATACTCTCCCCTCCCCAACATAACTAAGAGTGAAATTGGAGTGCCAGGATGGGAGAGATTCCAGGAGCAGCCAAGAAGGCTCTGCCTCCAAGAAAAGACCACTAGATGTTCCCTTAGAAATCCAGCAACACTGGGCTGGGCAAGGTGTTTCACGCCTGTAATCCCAGCACTTTGGGAGGCAGAGGCAGGTGGATCACCTGAGGTCAAGAGTTCGAGACCAGCCGGGTCAACATGGTGAAACCACATCTCTACTAAAAATACAAAAATTAGCTGGGCCTGGTGGCATGCATCTGTAATCCCAGCTACTTGGGAGGCTGAGAGAGGGGAATCTCTTGAACCTGGGAGGTGGAGGTTGCAATGAGCCAAGACTGCCATTGCACTCCAGCCTGGGCAACAAGAGCGAAACTCCTTTTCAAAGGAGAAGAAAGAAATCCAGCAACACCTATCAATAGATCAAATTTTTGTACCCATAAATTCATCCCGCAATAAAAATCTGGCTTCTATGACACACAATAAATCAGAGTACCTGTGGCACGGAGCTCCAAATTCAGTGTTCTGGATTGTTGAAGTTAAGGCTCATCATGGAGGGTTCACTTCTCAAGATTGGATCCTAAAACTGGATACCATCAAGATGGGACATAGCAGGGTCTACCCTGGTAGGTGGAAACATGTGGAAACTCTACCTAAAAGCTCAGTCTGGGTGCAGTGGTTCATGCCTGTATTGCCAGCACTTTGGGAGGCCCAGGCAGACAGATCTCGAGGTCAGGAATTTGAGACCAGCCTGGCCAACATAGCGAAACCCCATCTCTACCGAAAATACAAAAAATTAGCTGGGTGTGGTTGTAGGCACCTGTAATCCCAGCTACTTGGGAGATTGAGGCAGGAGAATCATTCAAACCTGGGAGGCAGAGGTTGTAGTGAGCCGAGATTGCACCACTGCACTCCAGCCTGAGTGACAGTGTGAGACTCTGTCTCAAAAAAAAAAAAAAAAAATCAGAGCACACAAACACACAGCAACCTCAAGGTCCCACCCACCTCTCAGAGCCTGTATGAGGTAAAGTTAAGCACAAAAGCTTTACAGACAGCCTACCTGGGTTCAAATCCTAGTTTTGCTGTTCACAAAGCAGCCCTGAGTATATTCCTCATGCTCCATGTACCTCAATTCCCTATCTGCAAAGTGGATATAATATTTCTTACTTTATAGAATTATTGTGAGAATTAACTGAGATGGTGCATGTTAAGTGCTTACAAGTCTAAACTGCTCTCACCAGTTTAGATTAGGTAGCCCAGACCTCATCAATACCAACTGAGTGTCAGGGGAGAGGGACCTGAGAGGGAGATGTCATGAACCCTGCACTTTGACTAGTGATCAGTAAAGGTTAGCTATTATTGTTATTGGCAAGGAGGGCACCCTAGCAGCTGTCTTGCCTATCTCTTAAGACAAATCAGTTCTCTCAGAGGCTTGAGGATTTGCATTCCTTGGGTCGGTACCCATTTATCCCCTAGCCTTCCCTTTTCACTCAAGTACTCAAGTCAGTCAATGTCATTGGGTTCCCCGGTTAATCAGTGAACATTTTCTTCCAGGTACAGGAGGAAACCATTTCCCAGGCAGGCTTTTTTGGGGACTGACCATCTGGCTTTAACTCTTCACCTCTTCCTGCCACCAACCTGTGAGGCCTAGTGTGGCTTCTCTGAAGGACCCTGCAGTTGAAAGGAAAGGAAATCAGAAGTTTTCACAGCCCCACCATTTCACCTCAGGCTCTTCTCCTCTCTTCTCTAGTCCAGAAACCAGCCCATATCCATAAAACATCAGTTCCCCTGTCAGAGTCATCCACAACACAATAGACTTCCCAGGCCTGGGAATAAAGACTGCAGTCCCTTCATCCTCTAAAGCCTTCCTGGGCCAACGGCCAAGAGCCACCCTCAACTGGTCTGAGCCAGAGCTATCAGCTCCAACTGACTTTCCTGGTGGGAGCTGCTGGGAGCTGTCTCTCTCAGGTCACAGCCAGCTGCTGCCCGGATTCTATTCACTCTCACATTTCACACACCAAACCCAGCATAGCTAAGCTGAATCTCATAGTCCTGCTTTCTCCCAGGAACCTGAAATCAGGGACTCAGCTGTCATTATTTCCATGAAGGAGAGTGTATGAAATGCATTCAGTCAATCATCTGCCACTTATCAAGCACCTACTCTATGCCCCTAGCCTGTGTAATGAGGAGTCACAGCCCAGTGTGAATAGCTGATATCTACATAAGATATATGTAATATCTATGTAAGATCTATGCAAAAGGTAAGTGCTGGCTTCTGTCTGAATTTTTGCCCTGTTATTTCAGAGTACCATAAAGCTCCTCTGATCTCTAAGCTTTGCATTAGAGGCTTAGACATTCATTATCTCCCTGGGTAGGGGTGGAGAGGTGGGGCATGGTCCAGAATCCAGCACAGTGCCCGGCTCAGGAATGTTGGTTTGGTAGAATCAAAGGTGATGTCTTGCTTGCTCTCACCAGTTTATTTTATTTTTACTTATTTGTTTTTATTTTTATTTATTTGTTTTTGAGACAGAGTCTTACTCTGTCATCCAGGCTGGAGTGCAGTGGCTCAATCTCGGCTCGCTATAGCCTCTGCCTCTCAGGCTCAATCGCTTCTCATGCCTCAGCTACCCAAGTAGCTGGGATTACAGGCATGTGCCCCCATGCCTGGTCAATTTTTGTATTTTTAGTAGAGATGGGGTTTCACCATGTTGGCCAGGCTGGTCTCAAACTCCTGACCTCAGGTGAAGCCCGCCTTGGCCTCCCAAAGTGCTGGGCTTACAGGCATGAGCCACCGCGCCCGGCTGCTCTCACCAGTTTAGATTAGGTAGCCCAGACCTCATCAATACCAGCTAAGTGTCAGGGGAGAGGGAACTGAGACGGAGATGTCATGAACCCTGCTCCTAGGAGGTAGACAAGCCAAGAGAGACTCTAACGACAGGTGTGCTCTCCGTTCTAAGCTCAGGTGACAGTCCTGAGGAATAATACAAAGTCTTGCTTACCATATAGTCACCTTTTTATAAAGTATAAGTCAAACTAACTATTAATGTTCTGGCTTCCTATCCTGATAAGTATACCTTTATAGTGACTTGGGAGACCAGGTTTGGATTTAGAACTCCTGGAAGTCCCATGCTAGAATGTGCCCCAGTTCTGGCCCTCAGCCCATTGACTGCCTTCTCTTCCCTCTCCCCATCTTGCACTGCAAAGAGCCCGACGTACATGTGTAGACACCCTAGTCTACACATCCAAGCTCTGTCACCCTACTGTCTGGCAAACAGCTGCCCTTTGGCCACGGCTGGGCTGAATGTTTGTGTTTCCCAAAAATTCCTATATTGAAACTTAATCCCCAATGTGATAGTATAGTTGTCCTTCCATATCTGTCGGGGATTGGTTTCAGGATGCCTGAGGATACTGAAATCCACAGGTGCTCAAGTCTCTCATATAAAATGGTATACTCCAGCCTGGGCAACATAGTGAGACCCCATCTCTAAAAATAAAAATAAAAAAATTAGCCAGGTGTGGTGGCACATGCCTGTAGTCCTAGCCATTCAGGAGGCTGAGGTGGGAGGATCACTTGAGCCAGGGAAATCGAGTGAGCTGTGATCGCACCACTGCACTCCAGCCTGGGCCTTTGTTTTTTGTTTTCGGTCTCAAAAAACAAAGCAAAACCCACCAAAAACAGTGTACTATTTGCACATAACCTTCTGTGCACATCCTCTTGCATAAGATTATCTCTAGGTTACTTATAATACCTACTAATATAATGTAGATGCTATGTAAATAGTTGTTATGCTATATTGACATTTTTTGTTTGTATTGTTTTTTATTGTTGTATTGGGGGGGTTGGGTTGTTTGTTTGGAGGCAGAGTCTTGCTCTGTTACCCAGGCTGGAGTGCAGTGGTATGATCTTGGCTCACTGCAACCTCCATCTCCTGGGTTCAAGCAATTCTTGTGCCTCCAGCCTCCCAAATAGCTGGGATTACAGGCATGTACCACCACACCTGATTAATTTTTGTATTTTTAGTAGAGACAGGGTTTCACCCTGTTGCCCAAGCTGGTTGCGAACTCCTGAGCTCAGGCAATCTGCCCACCTTGGCCTCCCAGAATGCTGGGATTACAGGCATGAGCCACCGTGCCCAGCCTGTTGTTGTTTTGGATATGGTATTTTCCATCTGAGGTTGTATTTGAGGACGCAGACCCCAGGGATATGGAGGGCTGACTATATTAAGGTGGGGCCTTTTGGGGTGCAATAAGTCAAGTAAGAATAGAGGGATTAGCTCCCTTATAAAAGAGGCCAAGGGAGCTTTCTTGCCCTTCCACCTTGTGAGGGTACAGTGAAAAGACACCTGTCTATGAGGAAGAGGGCTCTCATCAGACATCGACCTTGATCTTGACCTTGATCTTGGACTTTCCAGTCTCCAAAAGTGTGAGCAATAAATTTCTCTTGTCTGTAAGCCACTGAGTCTAAGGTACTTTGTTGTAGCAACCAGAGCAGACTAAGGCAGCCACCTCTTAGACCTACAAGTATGCACACCAGCGGCACAGCTCCCAGAACCCAGAGAGGAGGGGTCCAGGAAGTGGGCTTGGCAGAGAATTCTGGGGCCCTAGGTATAAGAAGTGTGGTCTAAAAGGAGGCCCTGTGCCCTATAGGGAGGGTCGTGGTGGCAGGAGGATCCGAGCAGGGACTTCTGAAGTGGGAATCTGGAGTACTGACCCCTGCTTTCTGGCAATGGGATTTTCCAGGCTGCAAGCTGACAGCAAAGGCTGTCATTTCCCTGTCCTCTAACACTGGTTCACTAATCTCTCTATCCCGAGGAGTGAACAGGAAACAAACAGACCAGTACAAAAGAAAAAAATACTGTTTATTCCACACAACTACATCAAATGCTTCTTCCCCATTCTCCTCTCCCGTTCCCCGCTCCAGCCCTCAGGAAGCTTTGCCTGTGTTGGGAACAGTGAGGACCTCAGTGTTAGAGCCTGGTCCATGAGGCAGGAAGGAAATCTGGGCATGGGAAGGTAACTGGATTTCCAAGAACACAAAAATGTCAGGGTCTCGAATTCCAAACTCGTGTGTTCCTTAGTCCATTTGGCTGAGTTCTTTCCCTGGACTTTACCTGGATAAAATGCAATGGTTAGTGCAGGGTCAAAGGCCCTAGCTGATTCACCAGGAAAGTTTTGGTCTTTCTTCCATTTAAAACAAAACAAACAAAACCCCACACCGTTAAACCATTTCTGTCCATTCTCCTCTCTTTCCATAGTAAAGACGACACTAAACTCAGGCTTCAGTCCAGAAGATGTTTTCAAAACGAAATGTACACCGTCTCCTTTCAGAGCCTGATGCTAACAAGAAATAAAATAAACCCACCTCCTAGGTGAGAGGTTCAGGCCCCAGTTGCTTCCTGGGGGTCTTACACTGCGGGAGCAAGGGCAGAGATCATAGGCCAGCGAGCTCTGCTTTGGGCATACTTCAGGGACACCCTGCATCCCCATGCCTGGGGAATTCAGCCTGCAAACCTCTCACCCCTGGTATTGTTCCTCCGAATGACCAGCAGAGGAGAAATGGTTTAGTTCTAGCTCAGCCTTGGGAAGACAGATTTAAATGAGGGAGGGGCTGAGAAAGCATGGCCAGGCCTAATTTAGACCAGTGGTTCATGATTGTTTTCCCATCATGACACAGGACAGATGGTGCCCTCCTGCACGTCCACCACCACAGACACACCCTGGATTATGTGCTATTCCCAGGGTGCCAGCTGTGACCCATTTGTCTCTCTCAAAAAAGAAAGCATACCTGAATGCAAGCGTCTGAGCATGAAAATCTGCATCGCTATAGGTTTTTTTGTTTGAGACAGAGTCTTGCTCTGTCACCCAGGCTGGAGTGAAGCAACGTGATCTCAGCTCATTGCAACCTCCCGGGTTCAAGCAATTCTCCTGCTTCAGCCTCCCAAGTAGCTGGGATTACAGGTGTGTGCCACTACACCTGACTAATTTTTGTATTTTTAGTAGAGACAGGGTTTCACCATGTTGGTCAGGCTGGTCTCAAACTCCTGACCTCAAATGATCTGCCCACCTCAGCCTCCCAAAGTGTTGGAATTACAGGCGTGAGCCACCGTACCTGGCCTAATTTACTAAGTGTAAGTCACTGAATCCTTTACAAGCTCTGGAACTTAACTATTCTCACGGAAAACTTGTTTGCAACACCCCTCCCAAATGAGTCTGTCATCTTACTGAGGCAGGTCAATAACCCTGAACTGGAGTGTGGAGCCTCTCTGTTGGAGACACGCTCTTCCCGGAAGCTGGGTCAGGCAAGCTGCCCACCTGCTTCCTCACCTCTGCCACAATCTGGCAGGCATGGTTTGTCCAAATGCAGCAGGGCGTGTGTGTGTGTGCGCGCACGCACGCATGCTGCACATGCGTATGCTAATTCAGCACACAACTGTCCTCCTCTCACTGGCCAGGCTACCAAGAGGGTGGCCACGCTGGCATTGCAGGGCCTGGGAGGGACCAACAGGAAGTGGGAAAGGAAACAGCATACCAGAAGCAGCTAGGCTAGGAGATGGCTCTGCACCAGTGACTGACAGAGGTGGTGATGTGTCTCCACCTGATGGTCACTCCCTCAGGGTGGATCATGGGAGGTCCAATGGAGGCAGCTGTTGGAGACCAGCCTCTGTAAGGATACGAGTACTGAAGAGAGGGGTGGTTGACCCCCGTGACTTGAGGCCCTTTAGGGACTGTCTACACCACAAGCCTGTGGTCATCTAGGCAAATCTCTGTTCTCTCCTGACTTCCTGGAGTTACATACTGAATTTTAGGGGCTTTCCAGCCACAGTGAGGCTGGAAACTCACTTAATAGCTTGGATGAGAGCTAACCCCCAAGGTACCATAGCTACCCTGTCTAGAGGCAAAACCCAACCTGATCTGGGGGTGTTCTTGGCTCGGAGGACACTGGGGGGATTGCTTACACATAGACACGGTCTGAGACTCGACAAAATGAGATTTCTCCTCCGGTATCCAAGGCTTAAAGTTACAAAGAAAATTAGAGTTAAGTCAGCTTCCACAAGAGACCTTCCCGGGCTCCATCATTTATTTCAGGATGTTGTCCTTTCCCCCAGGGCCTTGCTGTCTGGTTTATTGTTTAATTTGCTCCTTTTAAGAAAGCCCCAGTATTGGGTTGGGAATGGGTGTGAGGACAAGAGAAAGAAAGAGAAAGTCAGCATCCCTTTCCTTATTTTTCTCCAGTGTTGCCCGTTTGTTTGGGCAATGGGATTTTCCAGTCTGCACGTTTTCTTAACCCACATTTTTTTGTGGGAGGGATGGCCACTGACAGAGATTAGATTAAAATCTGAAAGAACCGCCCTATTTTCTAAACTCCCAATCTTCTGCAGACCCAGGACAACTCCACGACAGGTAGAGTTCACTGTTTCTTCCTTCCAACGTGGATTAAGAAAAGGTTCTGTTTTAGTGCAATTTTCCCCACAAAGGAACCAGGAAGAGGTGGGAGAGGAGATCCCATGTTCCAGCCCCAGGGGTTTGAGAACCTTCTGACCTGGAGGTCAGGGCAGACATTTGAGTCTGACCTTCTGAGCAGCACATCACACTTTTTTGAATTTTATCTCCTGGGTCCTTTCGGTGCGCCTGCAGGCAAAGTGTGGGGGCGGAAGGGCAGTGTGAGGCTGTGGTTCCACTGGATGAGTTGTCATACCTGCCACACTAACACAGAGGAGCAAAGGAGAAGAGAAGGTGGAAAGAGAACGCCATCAAAAGCAAGTGCTAATGGCCAGTGGTCCTTAGGAGCTGCTACAGCCCTGCCCCAAAGACAGGGAGTTTCTGGTTCCCCGCCAGAATTCACCCTTCAGAAACCATGCTGGCAAGGTGCTTCTCTAAGTGACATCACAAATCTTCTTCTTCAGAGCGACCA
This sequence comes from Mandrillus leucophaeus, assembly GCF_000951045.1. Lineage (NCBI taxonomy): Eukaryota > Metazoa > Chordata > Mammalia > Primates > Cercopithecidae > Mandrillus > Mandrillus leucophaeus. Next base: position 2,311,264 of record NW_012100098.1, on the reverse strand, counting down.
GCCCAGAGCCTGGAGCTCTCGTGTGACCCCCTCTGGCCTCCCCATGTTGTGAGATGTGTGGGAGAAGAGGGACATTGATGCACATGCACACGGTGGAGTCTCATGACCTGGGGTGAGCACAGCTGCACGTGGCTGTCATGGCAGTGGCTGCAGCCGGGTGCCAAGGGAAACAGACAAAGTGCTAGAACACAGGGCCAGGGGCTGAGCCCTAAGGGATCTGAAAGACATTCAGCTTGCTGGTGTTCTTGAGCGTCTGGCGCCGATTGCAGAACCAGACCCGCACGACCTCACGGTCATAGTTGAGCTCTTTAGCAATTTCAGTGATCTCCTGGCCTGTGGGCAGTGGGTTCTTCTCAAAATAGGCATTGAGAGCCTCTATGGCCTGGGGGGTGAAGGAGGTGCGGCGTTTGCGTTTCTTGGAGGGCTCGCCTCCCACAAACTCCATCAGGTTCTGCTGGCCTTCCTGGTTCCGCAGCTCAGCTTCGTTCAGCCACTTTTCCAGCACCGGCTTCAGCTTCTGGGCACTCTTGGGTGTGATGTCCAGCTTCTCGAACCTATGGGCAACCCATACCCAGGAAGAGGGAGTGAGAGCATCTTGGTCTCTTTGGCACACCCTGCACCTAGGTGCAGGCTCCATCCTCAAGGGGCCGTTCCTCTAGGGGCTGGTGAGAATGTACCCAGTGCTCCCCTCACCGCCTCCACCACGAGCCCTCTAGCTTGGCCAAGTCCAGACTCCTCAGACCCTCTGATGTGCCCGGTCCTAACAGGGAGACCATTCCCATGGCCTCGGCTCAGTCAGTAGTGGAATAATAATAGTGCAACTGCCTTACGAACAACCATTCTAGAACGTTCCCCTAAATGAATGAAGTTCTTTGAGGAGTCACCTTGGGAGGCCTCCAGTCACACTCCCATAGCAGCATCACTGACAAGTCAGGCTGCTCTTTCTGGCTGAGCTGGATGTGGCGACAGGATTATCCACAGGATGCTGAAGGCACTCTAAAGGTCACTCTAGCCTGACCTATGGAGCTGGCAGGCAGATGAAACCTTTCGGCCATCCCTGAGTCATGCGCTTATTCTTGTTTGAAACTCTATCCCTCCTGGCACCAAAACCAGTTTGTAGGCTGCTTACACAAAACTCAGCTATGTTACTTTATAGTCATGCCTTGTAAGAAGGGAGACGGGAGCATGATGAGGCATGGTAGGTTACAGTTAAGGGCCAAGATAGAATGGAAGTTCCCACTTTGGTGACTAATTTTATAAGCTGTACTCCTTTCCTGCTAGAATTCCTCGGTGCATTAGGGTCTTGGGTTCCTCAAAGAAGACCCATATTAATGCCCAGGATTAGAGGATAAACTTCAGAGGGCCTCAGAAGGACAGGGTCAGTCTTTGACTACCCAGGTGTTCACATCTACCCTTAAGACGGTCTTCCTTATCTGAAAAAAGGCTGGAGCAAGGGGGCATATGGAAATGGGGCCAGTGCCCAGGTCCCCATGAGTGCCCGGTGGCACCAGGCAGCTGAGCAGGCCCTGATCCTGTCTAGGGCAGCCTTACTCACCGGCAGATGGCTGACTGGCTGTAGGCTGGACCTTCCGTTGCAGTCAGAGCCTGACCCACCTGGGTCTGTGTAAGGCCCAGGGAGAGCCGCCGGATCTTAAAGTTCTTGGCAAACTCCCGGATCTCTTCTAAGTTGATCCCATCCTCATCCAGACTTGGAGTATGTGGCTCTAGGCCAGAGGGAGGGAGCAGGGATGAGTGTGTAACATGGGAACCATCCCTGCTTATCTCTCACTACTCACGCAGTAGTGAGAGGTGAGGACACCTGGGAAAAGGCTCACGCACCTTCAAGACCTTTATCACCTTTGTCCCCGAGACAAGCAAGACTTGAAGAAAAGGGGCCTAAACTAACCTGTCCGGGGGTAAGGAACTATTTTCAAGTTCTTCCGGCTCTAACTGCTCAACCTCCCCCACTTGCCTTAGGCTTGGCCCCAAACACACTTGCTGGTTACCCACATTCCTCAAATACTGGGTGAGAGACCATAGCAGAGACAGCCCATGGCTCGGCCTCTCTGAAAAGCAGCCAGCCAGCCAGCTCAACAGCCTCCACTGTCATCATGCCCAAACTCCACCTCCACAGGAATGGGAATGAAAAAGCCAGCCCCTCATATTGGGCCTCTGCCCTTCCCCTTTGGACCCTAGGATGTTTATCAAGGAAAGCAGCATCTGAAGAGGTTGGATGCCCAAATAAATGCCTCCCCCCTTCTCCACACTACTCCTCCAGGAGCCACTTACTGGACACCAACTGGCTGACGGTGGGGGTCTCTGAGCAGGTAATTGGGATAGGAGCAGAGGCAGATGGCTTGGCTGCTGGAGCTGGGCTGGCGATGACCACAGCAGGCTGGGGCACGGTTGGTGTGGGCTGGATGGGCTGCACCTGTGTAAGGACAGACAACAAGCCTTTGCTGCCCTCTGCCAGGCTCAGGGACTTAAAATCCCTGGGTGGACCAGGGGCAGGGCAAAAACACGCATGAAATCCTCACGCATGCAAGACATTCCCGCCTGGGCCCTATCATAAAGCAAGACTGGGCAGGGCATGGTGGCTGATGCCACCCAACACTTTGGGAAGCCAAGGCGGGAGGATCACTTGAGGTTGGGAGTTTGAGATCAGCATGGGCAATGTGGCAAAACCCTGTCTCTACTAAAATTAGCTGGGTGTCGGCCGGGCACGGTGGCTCAAGCCTGTAATCCCAGCACTTTGGGAGGCCGAGGCGGGCGGATCACAAGGTCAGGAGATCGAGACCACAGTGAAACCCCGTCTCTACTAAAAATACAAAAAATTAGCCGGGCGTGGTGGCGGGCGCCTGTAATCCCAGCTACTCAGGAGGCTGAGGCAGGAGAATGGCGTGAACCCGGGAGGTGGAGCTTGCAGTGAGCCGAGATCGCGCCACTGCACTCCAGCCTGGGCGACAGCGCGAGACTCCGTCTCAAAAAAAAAAAAAAAAAAAAAAAAAAATTAGCTGGGTGTGTTGGTGGGTGCCTGTAATCCCAGCTACTGAGGAGGCTGAGGCCGGAGAATTGCTTGAACCCGGGAGGCGGAGGTTGCAGTGAGCCGAGATCGCGCCACTGCACTCCAGCCTGGGCGACAGCGCGAGACTCCGTCTCAAAAAAAAAAAAAAAAAAAAAAAAAAAATTAGCGGGGTGTGTTGGTGGGTGCCTGTAATCCCAGCTACTGAGGAGGCTGAGGCCGGAGAATTGCTTGAACCCGGGAGGCGGAGGTTGCAATTAGCCAAGACTGTGCCACTACACTCCAGCCTGGGTGACACAGTGAGACTCCATCTAAAAAAAAAAGCAAGACTAGAGGCTGCTTATTAACACCGACCCAACAACAGTGACTGAATTATACTAAATAAGCACAGCAACCTGCCCTACCAACCTGGAGCTTCACACCCACCTGTGACACAGGCAGGCGAGAGGCTCAGAAAGGTTCAGTACACTTGGCCAAAGCCCCAACAAGTGCTCACCCTTGGGATAGCTGCTTCCAAATCTCTGCTCTCAAAGATAGTCTCAACCTGATTTTACAGCCTCTCAAGCCCCAAATGTGCATGAACAGGGAAACTGGTAGGTGGCTTTTGGTATCTCTCTACCATGAGAGACTGTGCAGCCATTAAAAAGGAGAAGGTATACCTCCTACCTACTCTGATGTCTGAGTCATAGCCCTAAGTGAAAAATGTAAGGTGAAAATCAGTTTTGGCCCGGCGTGGTGGCTCACGCCTTAATCCCAGCACTTTGGGAGGCTAAGGTGGGTGGATCACCTGAGGTCAGGAGTTCAAGACCAGCCTGGCCAACATGGTGAAACTCTGTCTCTTACTAAAAATACAAAAATTAGCCAGGCATGGTGGCATGCACCTGTAATCCCAGCACTTTGGGAGGCCAAGGTGGGTGGATCACTTGAGGTCAGGAGTTAAAGACCAGCCTGGCCAATACAGTGAAACTCCGTCTCTACTAAAGATACAAAAATTAGCCAGGTGTGGTGATGCATGCCTGTAATCCCAGCTACTGGGGAGGCTGAGGCAGGACAATCGCTTGAACTCGGGAGGCAGAGGTTGCAGTAAGACGAGAGATCATGCCACTGCACTTCAGCCTGGGCAACAGAGTGAGACTCCGTCTTGAAAAATAAAAAATAATTAAAAAAAAAGAAAATCAGTTTTTATGGAATAATGCCTTTAAGAAATACATGTGAATTTCCAGAAAAACAAAATCTTGAGGCATATAAAGTGAGCTATCAAAAGAAGTTGTCTCTGAAGTTGGAATTAGAAGGGATTTTTACTTTTTACATTACACAAAATATTAGAATTTTTGTAAAAATCATATATCATATTTGTAATCAGAAGAAACTATAAATATATGAAAGTATTTGGTATGTTTTTTTTTTTTTTTT
>NW_012100098.1:2282603-2306214 GCF_000951045.1 Mandrillus leucophaeus | reverse complement strand
GCTGGGATTACAGGAGCCTGCCACCATGCCTGGCTAATTTTTGTATTTTTAGTAGAGATGAGGTTTCACCATGTTGGCCAGGCTGGTCTTGAACTCCTGACGTCAGGTGATCCACCTGCCTCGGCCTACCAAAGTGCTGGGATTATAGGCATGAGCCACTGTGCCCAGCTTATAACAGGGATTTTTAAAAAATGCATCTCTCAGCTGGGCACAGTATCACATGCCTGTAATCCCAGCACTTTGGGAGGCTGAGGTGGGCTGATCACTTGAGTCCAGGAGTTCAAGACCAGCCTGGGCGATGTGGCAAAACCCCGTCTCTACAAAAAATACAAAAATTAACCAGGTGTGATGGTGCACACCTGTAGTCTCAGCTACTGGGGAGGATGAGGTGGGAGGATTGATTGAGTCTAGCAGCAGAGGTTGCAGTGAGCCGAGCTCACATTACTACACTCCAGCCTGGGCAACAGAGCAAGACCCTGGTCTCAAAAAAAAAAAAAAAAAAAAAAGCACATCCGGTCAGCCATTTCCTTGCTAAAGCCCTTCAGCATCAGCAGTTCCCTAGTACCTTACCTGATACTGGTAATTACAAGAAGAAGTACTGTTTGTTTTTCAAGTGCTTTCTGTGCGCCAGTGTTCATTGCCTATGTATAATATATCCTTCAGCATTCATAACCTTCTGAAGTTGGTACCCTTATGATCTCTATTCACAGATAAAGCTAAGAGGTTATTTACAAAACTTGGAGGTGCATGCTACATTTGTGAACCACTGGCCTTATTATCACCTGGGAACTTAGGAATGCAAACTCTTGGACTCCACTTCAGATCTACTGAATAAGAAACTCTGAGGTGGGACACAGGAATCTTCATTCCAGCAAGGCCTCCAGGGGATTCTGATGCACAGGCTTGAGAACTGCTGCTCTAGCATGTGATATTTGCTGCAGTTCTCTGAAGGTAGAACACTCTCATATCCAACTCATCCCTTTTTATTTTTAGATATGGGGTCTTGCTATGTTGTCCAGGCTGGAGTGCAGTGGCTATTCACAGCCATGATCATTGTACACTGCAGCCTTGAACTCTTGGCCTCAAGTGATCCTCTGCCTCAACCTCCTGAGTAGCTGGGACTACAGGTGAGCACCACCACGCCGGCTTCATCTCTTTATGATAGTCCAATGTCCCTCATCTATGAAGTCTTGCCTAACCTCCAAGTTTGTCGAGAGCTTGGTTCTCTGGGGCCCCAAACCACCTTATTTGTGTGTCCCTGTGATAGTTTTGTCCCACTAACTTGTCTCCAATGCCAAGCTACCTAAGGCTAGGAGGACATCTTATTCATCTTTGTGTTTTCAGCACTTGGAATACAGTAGGCACTCAAAAAATACTCCTAGAATGAGAGTGGAGAGGTGGAGAGATGGAGGGGTAGAGGAAGCGAATACAAAACTGACTTCCCAGGGCTTTTCAGGAAGATTGCTCACCCTAAAGCCGATCCTGGCCCAGTCTACTTTGACCATCACCTACCTCCCTGACCTTCTTAGAACAGCACTGGCCTCTGAGGGCACATATACATATTTTGGGTGTGTGTGAGTAGGGGGTCTTGTGAAGCTGTTTCCCTGGGCTGAACCTGGGTGGACACATGTGGGTTTTCTACTGTGGGACCTCCCCCACTTTAGGAGGTGCCCTGCTCTCCTAGGAGTTTCGGAAGATGCTGTCCTGCCTGGCAGTCTGGAGGGAAGCAGCCGGTGCCAGATGGCAGAGCCTGTGCCACGCCCCACCACCCCCAGCCCTTGTACCTCACTCTTAGCAGGGGACTCAGGTGTGCTTGGCTTCCGGACAGCCACAGGTGGAGGCAGGGGGCTGCTGGCCAGGGTCGCAATCACCTGGCCCTGGGCGTTCAACAACAGTTGGGGGGTCACAGCCTGGACCTGCAGGCTTTGGGCTGGTGCTGGGGCCGCCACACTAGCTGAGTTCACTACCCATGGAAGGGTTCCAATAACCTGGGAGGAAACAAGGCAGGGACCCCAGGTGTGAGGGTAGGATCCAGCTCCACCCCAGACCCAAATCCCCACACCGCCAGGGGAAGAGACTAATGGACAAATCCCTCAAGCTGCTCTGGCCTCAGTTTCTGCATGAGTAAAGTGCAGGATTCACACTCTAAGGGCTACTTCCTTTATTCCATCCTCAGAGCTGTGGTGGAGCAGGAATAGGTCTGGATGTGGATTCAGAGAGACCTGCCTTGTTCTGCCACATTTTAGCTGTGTGGCTTTCATTGCTCTGAACCTCAGCCTTCTGTCCTGTAAGATGGGAATAAAAATCTCCACCTAATAGATTTGTACTCCAAAGAAAGTGAGATGATGTATGAGAAAGCACCCATCACAAAGCCTGACCACAACATGGGTGCTCCGTAAATGAAAACCCCCATGTAATGTGAGCACCTCCAGGACGGTGGTGGGTACACCCCTGACCAGCTTCAGCATCGGCAGAAAGCCGCCACCGAGGAGATAGGAACAGCAGCTTGACATCTGTTCGAGTTTCTATGACCCACCGCCCAAGTCCTGGCCGCCTTCCCCTGGCCAGCCTCTCCGCAGTCCCCACCCTCCAGCCCTGCCTTTGGCCACTTGCCTGTCCCTGAGCATTGGTGAGGATCTGACTGCTGATCCCCGGCATGCTGGGAATGGCGCTGGTAATGACTGGAGCTGTAGTGAGGGACCCCAGGATCTGGGTCTGTCCCCCAAGGGAAGCAGCACTGATCTGTGGGTGGAGGAAGAGCCTTTCTCAGAAGCCGAGGGGTGAGAAGACCCCTGGGCAGAGGGAAGAGGACAGAGGGCATTGGGGTGGGTAGATATGATGGTGGGCTTCAGGCCCATGTCTACCAGCTGGATGGTTTCCAGGGCTAGGGGCTGCAGGGGTCAGCGGGGAAGGGGGGGCCACAGTCATGGAAAAGTAACTCTGGTTAATCTTTCTGCCAGGGTAGAAGGGTCACACCTGAGAGGCTGATGTGATCCTAGCCATATCTAACAGCTCCCACTGCCAAGCCAGGAGCTACACTGGACAGACCAGCATAGAGCTGTAAGCTCTGGCTGCACCTTAGTGACAGCTCACAAGTTTTCAATCCCCAGACGTCATCCCACCCTCCAAGCCTGGCCCAGTGGTTCAGGTTCTGGAGAATGTGCCCAGACCTCTTGGCAGATGTTGTCTGCTTTTATCTGGGATGGACAGGCTGGCAACTGCAAGGAGAAGGCCTCAGAGGGAGCCCATCTCTGCTGATGTGTTGGAAAAGGGCTGTGTTCGGGGGGGCTCGTCCTCCACTGTGGGAAGGGTCAGTTCCACCCTTGGCCCATGATTCTGTCCATCCCTGGTCAGCCCTGGGTGAGGGCAGCAGCTTACGATTCCTGGGCTAAATGCGAAGCCTGCAGGCTGGACGGTGATCTGCGGGGGGGTGTCCACTGGCTTGGGGGTAGGGGCAGCAGCGGTGGCAGCAGTGGGTTGCGGGAGGATGGCAGGCGTGGTCTGCAGCAGCGGCTGGGTCTGGAACAGCGTCTGGGGCTGGACTGGTGGCCGGGGTTGGGCTGTTGAGGAGGCCTGTACTGGTGCGGCAGCTTGTACGGGTGCCGGAAGAGCGGTGTTCAGCACAGCAGCTGCTATGGAGCAAGGCAGAGACAGAGGTGCTCAAATGCCTAGCCACTGCCCAGAGCGGCTCCAATCCCAAGGGATCTGGCACAAGAAGGAGAGGGGGTTGGGTCAGTGGGCACAGTGGGGCAGGCAGCCACGATTCCCTTGATCCTTGAAGGGCTGGCACATGCCAGCATCTCTCATCCCCCCTCCCTGGGGCCAGATGTGTAGGTTCAAGAACCAGATGTTGAATCTTCTTGCAGTCCTTCCCAGGAGGCTGGCCATGGGGTGAGTTCTGGCGTAGGGGGAGAGGGGCAGTCTCAGACAGCCGGCTGAAGTAAGACAGGCCTGCAGGGCCAGCGTGGTGTCACGGCCTACAGTCCCGAGGTGGTGCGGCAGCTCTGCGGCCGGATGCCCAAGACACCGGATCCAGAATCCAGGGCGGCTGCCCTGGGTGGGCCGTGGGTTCTGAGTCCAACATGGCAAGCACACGTGCGGGGGTGTAGTGGAGGGTGGTGGGGGGCCTGATGCAGTCCTGGGAAGAGTTGCCGTTACCTTGGAGACCGGCTAAAGGTGGCTTGAAAATTCCCCCCGTAGGAGAAGCAGCGGTCAGTCCTGGGAGGGCAGCCACGGTTGCTGTAGGAATTGTCCACACGGCCAGCCCCTGCTGACCAGCCACTTGACCTGCAATACTGATGGGGATAAGAAGAGGTTGAGTAACTGCCCCTGCTGGAACCATAACTCCTGTCAGAACTGTGGCTAAGTTTTCCTGAGTCAAGACCTGCAAAAGCAAACAAGATTTCAAAAAGAAAAGAAAAAATAAAAAATCAACATCGACAGCGCAAACACTGGGTCTCTGAGACCCAGCTGAGCACAAACAAAGCATTCTGAGGGCGATGGGGCAAAGGCCACATGAGGGTGGGGAAGAGCCAAACCCTAGCTGCAGGCCCAAACCTGAGGGGGTGCCTGGACTGACTATCCTGCCTTCAGAGAAATCGCCCAAATCCAGGGCAAGGTGGCCCTGCTCACAGGATGGGAAGGGGGCACAGGCTTCCCCCACCACAGCCTGCTGCCTGCCAGGCCTTCTGCGGGCCCTTGCTGACAGGCCCTGTGCTTAGTGGCCAGGGAACAGGGAGCAGCGGCTGATGGAACCAAGTGGTCAAGGCCCCACAAAGGCCTCTGAGAAGTTTCTGATGGACCATACCCTTGGCTGGATGCCTCGGAGTCAGGGCATGTAGGGAAAGGGACAGGGAGCTCTGCATGCCTGCAGGATTCTGCAGGCAGCCTCTCACGGTGCTGGGGCCACTCCCTGGCTCTAAACGAGGACTCTGAACAATCCATTAACTCTTCCAGGCATCCACTGGAGGGCTGGCAAGGGTATTCATTCATTTAGTCATTCAATAAACAGAAACTCTGGCTGCATGAAAGAGTTAATGTTATTTCTGCAACCCTGGCTGGGCGCAAGAAGATTCTGCAAATGCAGATCCCCTTTTCCAAATGGGCCTGATATAGGCAGGGGTGAAGCTGGAGGTCCCTGGTAGGAGAGTCCCTCCCTCAAGCCATAGCCCCTTCCCTGTCCTGCCCCATGAAGTTCCCAGATTCCATGGCTTCCCCATGCTGGCTGTCCCATGCCTTGCTTCTGCCCCCAGCCCTCTCCAGCTCCCGAGGGCAGCCCTTACCTGGGGGGCAGCTTGTACAGCCAGTGGCGTCAGGGTCTGCGATGTCTGAGGCTGGCTTGGGGCTTGGCTGAAGGTGGCAATGGCAGGGGCAGGGCTCGGAGGGATCCCCGGGGGTGACTTCACTTCACAAGGCATTGAGAGAAAAAAGGACAAGGAGTGAGCCTGACGTGAGTGGAGGGGTCACCACAGCAGTACATGACATCCCATCTGCAGCCTGAAGCGGTGACCCTCAGTCCCATGCTGCATTGCTGCATAGCCCAAGACCAATCACTGGTCTTCCCTGGCCCACGAGGCAGCTTCCTGAATGCTACGGTGGTGAGAATAGGAGGCTGGGGAACCCTGTGCCAGCTCTGGAAGGTAAGCCAACACTTCTCACATCTAGCTGAAGAAGAGACCCAGGTGAGTGTTAGCCCTCATTTCCTGGTCCTGTAAAAACTCTCATATCATCAACAGAGTGGCCTGAATCCCACACGCGTGTCAGGGAAGGTCAGAGCGAGAATGGATGGGAGTGGCTGTCCTTGGTTCATCCAGCCACTGAATCGCTGTTCACCCACCTCCAGGGTACTTTTGGTTGCAGCTGCTGGTTTGGGGAAGGGCAGGAGTTCCTGAAGAGCAAAGTCCTGGAAGCAAGAGTCCCTGAAAATCGGACAGGTCTGTGCTGCACTACAGGATCACAGGGGTTCTCCAGGTCAGCCAGCTTTTCTCTGCCCTTCCCTGAGGTCTAAAGTCATGTAAGCAGCTTCAACGAGCTTCTAAATGAACTTCCCGTGACCTCAGCTTTTTGCCTCCTCTTGATACCTTAGCCTATGCAGGTACTGGGGAACCCCCACCAGGAAACTTCACAGCCATACAACAATGAGTAGAATGGTTATTATTTAATATATGGTGAGTTAAAAGAAGCCTAGGAGTTGAGTGATGGATATTTGACCAGATCAGTGGCTTCTTTTTATTTTAATGTTTTTGAGACGGAGTCTTGCTCTGTCACCCATGCTAGAGTGCACTAGTGCAACCTCTGCTCACTGCAACCTCTGCCTCCAGTGTTCAAGGGGTTCTTCTGCTTCAGCCTCCCAAGTAGTTGAGATTACAGGCACATACCACCATGCCCAGCTAATTTTTTTCTTATTTTTAAATTTTTTTTTTTTTGAGACGGAGTCTTGCTCTGTCGCCCAGGCTGGAGTGCAGTGGCGCCATCTTGGCTCACTGCAGGCTCCGCCTCCTGGGTTCACGCCATTCTCCTGCCTCAGCCTCCCGAGTAGCTGGGACTACAGGCGCCCGCCACCTCGCCCGGCTAATTTTTTGTATTTTTAGTAGAGATGGGTTTTCACTGTGTTAGTCAGGATGGTCTCAATCTCCTGACCTCGTGATCTGCCTGCCTTGGCCTCCCAAAGTGCTGGCATTACAGGCATGAGCCACCGCGCCTGGCCAATTTTTGCCTTGTATTTTTAGTACAGACAGGGTTTCACCATGTTGGCCAGGCTAGTCTCAAACTCCTGACCTCAAGTGATGCACCTGCCTCAGCCTTCCAAAGTGCTGGGATTATAGGCATGAGCCACCGCGCCTGGCCAGATCAGTGGCTTCTTAAAACTGCTGGGCATATATTTCTAGGCTTTAATCCAGGCCTGCTGAATCAGAATGTCCAAGAGTGGAGGCTAGTTACCTCGCCTCTCTTTTTTCCTTCAAAGCTCCCACTGTGATATGGCCAAGAGTGGGAACCACTGAATCAGATAACCACAAAGGTTCTGTCCAACCCTGCAGTCCTAGCCCATGTTTCAACTTGGGAAGGCTTCAACTTCAACTTAGGACTATACTTTTCACAGCATACAATAACAAAACCTAGGTAGTTTAAGGAATTAAAGAGACAAGCACACATCAACAAAGGCCTTATGAAATAGTAAAAGAAAACAAAATAACAGATTTATCTCCTCTGTGGCGGGAAGACACATTTCTAACTACTGGAAAAAAAAAATCAGGCGGGGTGCAGTAGCTCACGCCTGTAATCCCAGCACTTTGGGAGGCTGAGGTGGTAGCATCGCTTGAAGTCAGGAGTTTCCAGATCAGCCTGGGAAACAAAACAAGAACCAGTTCTTCAGAAAAAATAAAAATGAGTTAAAAAAATAAAACAGAAAAAAATCAGCAAACATAAGGAGAGTTTGAACATATGAAAATTTAAAAAACATTTTGTTGGACAAAATGTGACAAAACATAACAAGTAAGTGAGAAAATGGGAAAGTGACAAACATAAATGATGAAAGCTTACCCTCTAAAGAAGCAAAATATTCATTTTATTAGGGCATATTTAGTAGGACCATGGAGTCCAAGGTTTTACATACATTAGGGCTGCTATTGCTTCCTGCTGGACTGCAGAGAAAGACTAAAGGAACTCAGAGAACCAGCAATGATGTACCTGTTTCTCCACAGCACCACTCAATATAGTTTTTTTGTTTGTTTGTTTGTTTTTGAGACAAGGTCTCAACTCTATCACCCAGGCTGGAGTGCAGTGGTGCAATCTCACCTCACTGTAACCTCCGCTTCCCAGGCTCAAGTGATCCTCCCATGTCAGCCTCAGGAGCAGCTGGAACTACAGGCACCTGCCACCACACCTGGCTAATTTTTGTATTTTTTTGTGTGTGGAGATGGGGTTTTGCCATGTTACCCAGGCTAGTCTCAAACTCCTGAGCTCAAGTAATCTGCACGCCTCAGCTTCCCAAACTGCTGGGATTACAGGCATGAGCCACCACGCCCGGCCACCAATATAGGTTTTATCATTGCTTATTTATTTTCTGGCTTAACAGGCATCTCATACCTTAAAGTCAATTACTTTTCTTCTCATTGATAGCAAGATTTTATATTTTTCCATGAAATGACTTTCTCCTATGTTAATAATTAATTTCCCTTCAAAGGGAATTTTATTTCATTTCATTTCATTTCATTTGAGATGGAGTCTCGCTCTACTGTCCAGGCTAGAGTTCAATGGCACGATCTCTGCTCACTGCAACCTCTGCCTCCCGGGTTCAAGCAATTCTCCTGCCTCAGCCTCCCAAGTAGTCAGGATTACAGGCGTGTGCCACCACACCTGGCTAATTTTTGTAATTTTTTAGTAGACATGGGATTTTGCCATGTTGGCCAGGCTGGTTTTGAACTTCTGACCTCAGGTGATCTGCCTGTCTAGGCCTCCCAAAGTGCTGGGATTATAGGCGTGAGCCACTGCGCCTGGCCTCAAAGGGAATTTTAGTAGACTGTCACACACAAAATTTTTTAAAGGACCAATACAAAAACATTCAAAGCAGCACTGTTTATGAAAATGAAAACCCAGACAATTTGACAATGGCCAAAACCAGAAGCAGGTGTGTGACTCTATGTCAGTAAAAGACATAGGTACATGAAATTACGTGGTGGTATCATACTACTTAGTCTACCCTCAGTGGCCACAGCAATAAAAATATGTATGTGTGACAAAGACTGGATAGTAATTTAAAATGACACAAACCAATAGATTCTGTTTTCATCCTGGAAAAGTTTCCTGTTACTTAGTTTTGTTTTAAAAACAGGAAACCCTTCTTAATCCTGCACATCTAGAAAGTTCCCATCACTTTAAGCTGGCAGCTTAGGTGACACCAGCAAAATACCTCCCTTACCTGGTTGATGATGACTAAAATTCCTTTATAGAGGAAGAGCCTTTTGCGAAAGGCTTAGACACGCAAACTCCTGGAGAAGATGTACACTACACAAACACTCATGAAAATCATTGATTTAGGATCCATTTCTGAGAGTGAATTTGGGCAAGGAGCAGAATTAAGGCACCAGAGGAAATGAGATAGGAAGATGGATAAATGGGTGAAAAGCGAAGTGAGGGCATGGTGAATAAACCTGAGAAACTTCCCCTGTTTTCTGAAAAGGGGCTCCACTGCACAATGGCTATGCTGAATGGAAGGAGTGGCAGAGACGTAGGGTCCTTGTCTTCCCTGCCTGGTCTCCAGGGCACTGCCCCTTGGGAACAGGTGATGACTCATCCTGGCCTCAACATGGAAGCACAGCATTTCCAGGCTAGGGAAAAATTTTCGATCATGTCTCTTGTCATTCCTTTATCCGAAAAGGAAAGAAAATGACTAACGTTACTAGGGTTCCAAAGAATTTACACACTGATGTGAAGGTAGAGCAAGTAATGTGTGGCCATGCAGTTTTCTTGTTACGGAGCTGTTGCTTTTCTGAAGTTTGCCTCCTCGTCTTGGCCCACCCCCCACCAGTCCAGATCTCCAGTCAAGGGAAGCGGGAATGTGCAGCAGAAGTCAAGGGGCAATGAATTGGGGTGTTCTGGGGAAACTGAAAAAGGAGGCCTAAGGCTTCCTGCAAAAGGAGATGACTACTCTGCAAGGTGTTAATGAGGAAGACTGATGAGAGGGTGCCCCAAAGCCAGGGAGCAGTGCCTGATCCCCCACAGCTCATTGGGTTCACCTCCCACGTTCAACCCCCTAAGCTCAGTGCTACCAGGTCTCCTCCCACCTCACCCTGATCCACCCCAGTTTAGGCCTGGAAGTGACTCAGACTAGAACTAAAACTCCAGAAACAAGGAGTGTAGAGTAGCCCTAGCAGCTGACCAGAGGCACAGGCTGTCCAGTGGGCAGGCGGACAGGACCCGAAAACCACCTGAGCCCCAGGGATTCGTGCTGGCTCCCCAGGGACCACAGGAGGCACTCAGCACTCAGGTGGAGCAGTACCAGGTGGGGCTGACGGCCTCGTACCAGTTGCCTCTGCAGAGGAGCCCAGGTTGTCTGGCCCAGCTTTACCAGCAGCTTGACTGGCTTCAGCAGGGTCTCCGCTCTGGGAGCCCTCGGCGGCCACACCCTCCAGTCCTTTGCTCTCTTCCTCAGCAGGGAGCTGGGAATCCACTCCGACTTCCAGCACTCGGATGGTCTCATGACCTGACATCACGATGACCTGCAAGCAGAGGACGGGGGGCACTGTTGGGGGAGGGGCCAGTATAACCACAGGGTATACTGGGTATGGTTGCAGGAGAGAGTTCTGGGTATGGTTGCGGGAGAGAGGGGAGGGCATTTCGGGATGCAGACCTCCTGTCCAGAGGGGCTGTGTGCTCTGTGAGAATTCCAGAGCCTGGGGCAGGCTGCAGCTCCCTCATTCCAGGGAAGGAGCTGCTGGAAGAAAGCAGGCCCTGGTGACAGGGAGAAGGGCCTGACGCAAGCTAGAAAAATGTCCCCCAGAGCCAAACCATTTGAGAGCTGGTTTGTCTTTGTTCCATCTCTTGGACTCAGTGCAGGGAGTGGTGGATGGCCTATCCTACAACTTGCAAGGATGTCCTCTTGGCAGCTAGGATCTTGGAAAGTGGGTATGAGGGCTCCTAACATGGCATCCACAGCTTAAGTTGGGCCAGGAAGCAAATCCTTCTTCACTTCCCTTGAAATCATCTGAAAGTTCCCCAAAGATAAAGGGATGGAAAATGAATGCGCCACAATGCTGAGTAACTTTTATGGCCCATGATTCCTTTATTTCCAAACCTCTAGAGTAAAGGCTCAGGATTTCCCTGCAAGCTAAATTCCTAAAACAAGAGTCAAGAATCCTGAAGATGCATCCTCTCCCTCTCTGCCTGGCACCGCTCCTGGACTGCAGTTTTGGTTTTTTTTTTTTTTTGAGATGGAGTCTTGCTCTGTCACCCAGGCTGGAGAGCAGTGGCATGAACTCGGCTCACTGTAAGCTCTGCTTTCCGGGTTCACGCCATTCTCCTGCCTCAGCCTCCCGAGTGGCTGGGACTACAGGCGCCCGCCACTACGCCCAGCTAATTTTTTTGTATTTTTAGTAGAGACGAGGTTTCACTGTGTTAGCCAGGATGGTCTCAATCTCCTGACCTTGTGATTCGCCCACCTCGGCCTCCCAAAGTGCTGGGATTACAGGCGTGAGCCACCGCGCCTGGCCTGACTGCAGCTTTTTATCCTATGGGTCTGTGGCTCCAGTCCTGCCACCTGCTGTGGGCATGCTCAGACCTCAAGGGCAATCTCCATGCATGAGTGATGCAGGTGGACCCTGAGCCTCCTTGGAACACTCGGTCTCCCTCCCCTGCCCAGATGCCCCACACTAGCTCTTCATCACCAGCACGGAAACCCTGCCAATTGGCCCATTTAAGAATAAGAGACAAAGTATGTAAATTAAACAGCTTTGTGTCAGGCCTCTCTGCATTTGGCCTGTGCCTGAAATCACTCTCACAACACTCTTTAAGCCTGAAAGTGGATCCAGTCAGAGGCTGTGCTGGAAAAAGTGACAATGTGACCCATCAGGAGAATATGAGATGAGTGAAATACATCCTACAAGCAGCTCTTGTGCTGCCTCCAGTTTGCCCTATGACAGGCTTCACTCCAATTACATTTTCAGAGAAATTCATCTTTTCTTTTCTTTTTTTTTTTTTTTTGGAGGCGGAGTCTCGCCCTGTCACCCAGGCTGGAGTGCAGTGGCGCGATCTCGGCTCACTGCAACCTCCACCTCCTGGGCTCAAGCAATTCTCCTGCCTCAGCCACCCAAGTAGCTGGGATTACAGGCACCCGCCACCACGCCCGGCTAATTTTTCTATTTTTTGTAGAGACGGGGTTTCACCATGCTGGCCAGGCTGGTCTCGAACTCCTGACCTCAGGTGATCCACCCGCCTCAGCCTCCCAAAGTGCTGGGATTACAGGCATGAGCCACTGTGCCTGGCCTTTTTTCTCCTTTTAAAAAATTATATAAGTAATAGTAATTTGCAAAAAAAAATTAGAAAATATGTGTAAGCAGTAAGAAAAACTAAAGAGTAAATTACCTGATGTTCAAAACTTCCTCCATGTAAACTTAAACATACTATGTACACTTTGATTTGACATCTTAAAGTCACAGCTTCACTCCCCAAACCCAGACCCTGAGAAATCCTAAATGGCAAGTACCTCTGGACAGGTGAAGGGCGGTGAACCCTGGTAAGAAATGAACAGGGACAGGCCCTGTGGGGTCTTCCCACACCCCTCAGTCCATCACCCTTACTCCCCCTCTTCCCACCTCAGAAGATACCTGCTCATTGACAGTCAGAGATGTCTCTGACCCGGCTCCAGGATCCATGGTCACTTGTCAGGGTCGGGTGGGGTCCGGCCCACACCTAGCACATCCTGGGTAAGATGGGATTGGAAAGGCAAAGGGTGATGTAACACAGTGATACAATTTCTATACCATCTAGAAAAGTCAGAATAGAATCGTAGGAAGACAGAGAAGCTAGGTTCTCCCAAGTATCTGTAGAGGTAAAACAAAAACAAAAACAAAACAAAACAAAACACTAAAAACAACAACAACAAAAAACCAAAAAACAGGAATCTTTTTTTTTGAGACAGTTTCACTCTGTCACCCAGGCTGGAGTGCAGTGGCACAATCTGTGCTCACTGCAGCCTCTGCCTCCTGGGTTAAACCGATTCTCCTGCCTCAGCCACTTGAGTAGCTGGGATTACAGGCATGTGCCACCACGCCAGGCTAATTTTTGTATTTTTAGTAGAGACAGGGTTTCACCACGTTGGCCAGGCTGGTCTTGAATTCCTGACCTTAAGTGATCCACCCACCTCGGCCTCCCAAAGTGCTGGGATAACAGATGTGAGCCACTGCACCTGGCCAAAAAACAGGATTCTAAGAACTTTAAAGTGTTGCATTTCCTACAGCATCCTAGGAGAATCCACACTCAGAAGAACCAGGAACATCTGGGCTTAGGGTGAGGAGAGTAAAGAAAGGGCAAGATATCTGTCCCTGGGGCTTCCCCAATCCAATGGGAGACAGCACACCCAGCAGAACTCAATGGGAATCTGACCCTGACCCTCAGAACCTTAGACTTAGGTAAGGAGCAAGGGAGAAATGTGGGCAGACTTCCTGGAATAGATGGTAAAAACATAAATTAAAGTGCTCTCCAACTTTAATATGCATGATCATCACCTAGAGCACTTAGTAAAAATGTTAGTATTTATATCAATTACAGAGTAGAGTGAGATTCAGTCTCAATAAATAAATAAAGTACAGAGTAATAATTTAAAAATAAAAATGTAAATGCAGACCCCTAGATCTTTTCCCCCAACTACTCTCAGAGTCTGATTCAATGGGCGAACATCACAGAATCAGCTCTCAGGTGACTCTATGATAGTGGCCCAAAGACCACAGTGGCCTGTAACAGACGAGGTGGGACATCCCAGATGGTGGAACAGCCTGCCCTGTGCAGTGAGGAGTGGGCAAAGCCCTCATGTGAGGACAGGTTGTCTGGTTAGAGCCACAAACCACAGTCATAAGAAATAAAGAAAACAGGTTGGGCGCGGTGGCTCATGCCTGTAATCCCAGAATTTTGGGAGGCCAAGGCAGGAGGATCACCTGAGTCCAGGAGTTCGAGATCAGCCTGGACAACATAGTGAGGCCCTGTCCGTACCAAAAAACAAACAAACAAACAAACAAAAAGTTAGCTGGGCGTGGTGGCGCGTGCCTATAGTCCCAGCTACTCAGGAGGCTGAGATGGGAAGATCGCTTGAGCCTGGGAGGCGGAGGCTGCAGTGAGCAGTGATTGGTGCACTCCAGCCTGGGTTACAGAACCAGACCCTGTCTCAAAAAAGAAAGAAAGAGATGATAGAGATAGAGAGAGGAAAGACAATGAAGCGAATAGGTTAGACACTTTTATAGGAAAAAAAGCAATTAACATTTATTTTGAGTGCATATTGTATGCTAGACATTTTATATAACACAATTGCTTGCTGTATTACTCATGCCAACTCTGGGGGCGTGGGGAATGGGAGGCACTGTTATCCCCATGTTACAGATAGGGAAACAAAACCCAGAGGGATGTTCTGGATTCACCTTTCCTTTCTGCTATGGTCTGAATGTGTCTTTCCCCCCAAATTCATGTGTCAAAATGCTAATCCCCAAGGTGACAGTATTAAGAGATGGGGCCTCTGGAAGGTAATTAGGAATGGGATTAGTGCCTGTATAAAAAAGGCCCGAGGCTGGGTGCAGTGGCTCATGCCTGTAATCCCAGCACTTAGGGAGGCCGAGGCAGGTGGACTGCTTGAGCCCAGAAGTTCAAGACCAGCCTGGACAACATGGTGAAACTCCATCTCTACGAAGAGTACAAAAAGTAGCTGAGCGTAGTGGCACATACCTGTAGTCCCAGCTACTCAGGAGGTTGAGGCGGGAGGACCACTTGAGCCCAGGAGGTTGAGGCTGTGGTGAGCTGTGATCTCGCCACTGTACTCCAGACTGGGCAACAGAGCGAGACCCTAGTGTGAGAGAGATACTTTCACCCCTTTGACTATGTAAGGACACAGCAAGAAGGCTCCGTCAATGAGGAAGTGGGCCCTCACCAGACAACACCACCTTGATGTTGGACTTCCCACCTTCAGTACCATGAGAAATAAATTTCTGTTGTTTATAAGCTACCCAGTTTATGGTGTTTTGTTACAGCAGCCCAAACAGACTAAGATAAATTCACATCCCATACAATTAACCATTTTAGCCACTTTAAAGAGAACCATATAATGGAAACTGGTGGATTCACACTTGCCACCATCACCACTGTCTAGTCCCAGAACATTTTCATCAACCCAAAAGGAAACTCCATATCCACTAATAGTTATTCACCCTCCACTGCCACTGCCCAAGCCCTGGCAACTACTGATGAGCTTTCTCTATGGGGTTCCCTGTTCTGGATATTTCATGTAAATGGAACTATAGAATACGTGACTTTCTGTGTCTAGCTTCTTTCACTTAGCATGTTTCCAAGGTTCATCCACATTGTAGTATGTGTCAGAACTTCATTCCTTTTCATGGCTGAATAATATTCTATTGTATGGATATACTACATTTTGTTTATCCATTCATTAGTTGGTGGATATTTGGGTTGTTCTACCTTTTGGCTATTGTGTATTGTGTATTATGACTACTGGGTATAATTTTTTTTTGAAAACCTGTTTTCAATTCTTTGGGTATATACCTAGGAATGGAATTGCTGGATCACCCCTGGGGTTTTAGCATCTTCATTGCTTGGCAGAATGTTCCCTGATCAACCAGGTAAGGAGAACCATGAGGTTCCTTCCCTCCTTTTCCTTCCCTAACCCCTCCAGAGTGGGATTCAAGGAGAGGGCAAGCAATTCCAGGTACCTAACAATTTGAAAAAAGAGGAAATGAGCCTTCCCCTTTCAGGTACGACGAGGGGATGCAGGAAGGGCAGAAGAATTTGCTGAAAGAACTGGTGAGCATCTACCTACCTCACTGGGGCTCTAGCCTCCTTCTTAGGTGATGTCTCCCCTCAGAATTTTTTTTTTTTTTTCTGAGACAGGGTCTTGCTCTGTTGCCCAGACTGGAATGCAGTGGTATGACCATGGCTCACTGCAGCCTCAAACTCCCAGGCTCAAGTGATCCTTCCACCTTAACCACCAGCTGATTTTTTTTTTTTTTTTTTGGTAGATATGAGGTCTCACTATGTTGCCAGGGCTAGTCTTAAACTCTGTCCCCCCAGATTTTGTACATGGTAGTCTTCCATGAGTTTTTCAGAGAACTTGGCAATTTACCATCACTTCTGGGTAGGAATTGGGATAAGCTATGAAAGTTGTTACATACAGAAGCCATTTGCAAAGAAAATAAGAGGAAGAGACAACACTGAAATGAAAGCTGCACAAGCTGAATCTGGGTGCATTATAGCTTGATCTATACATTTCATGGGGAGAAGAGTTTTCCAATTCCAAAGGTCATTAGGTGTAAGGCAGCAGTAGCCAATCTTCATGGACAACAAGGCACCTGCTTGAGAAGAGCGCTAAGTCTGCTCACAGTCTCATTGTAGCCTCTGGCTCCTTGCTGCCAACCATGGCCACTCACAGGGAGTGGCTGAGCATGGGCAGGTGTCCACTTTCTGACTGTGTTATGAGGAGGATTCAAGTAGTGATAAGGCTTGGGTGATTCTGATATCCCTTCCACCCTTAAGATTTGATGAGCTATGAGGACCTGGGTCCTCAGTGTCTGGTCCTTTAAGTCAAAGGCAAAGTCAGTCCTGAGACATAGCCTCTAGCCACACCTAAGCCCACACCAACCCACCAACCAGATTTCATTCAGCCCACCAGAAACCCAGGCAGAGCAGAGTCCAAGACCTCCTTTGTCCCAGATCTCAGACTCCCTTGTCTCTCTCTGTCTTACCTTTAGATGTGATATCAACGTCTGACAAGCAGACACTCAGCATTTTGACTCTGAGCTGTGCCCTGCGTGTTCCCCTTGCTTGGGTCCTCTGGACCCAAGACCTAGAGGACCTAGCAGGTCCTCTGGACCTGCTGCCATCTCCTTGTCAGGAACTTCCAAATTTTTTTCAAGCCTCAGGCTGTGGCTTGGTTCCAGTGACCAGACAGCCATCTTCAGTTTGCTTTTTGACCATTTCCCCAATGACTGCATAAATAGCACATCTGGATGGCCTCCTTTAAGCCCATGATGCTATGCAGTGCCCACAGCCTGAAGGCCAGGGAGAAGAGACAATCAGCTGTCTGTTTCCAGTGAAGGAGCTCCTGTTCCCATCCCAGCAGTAGAATCCCAATACATACACACATCACAGCAGAGCTGCTCTGGTTAAAGCTGGGGAGGGAGTCAGAGTCCACCAAGGGCCCTCTCCTTTACCTTTTTACTCCAGTGAGTTGAGTTTGAAAAACACCTGGATCAGGGCTGGCAAGGCACTCTGGCTGGCTAGCAAATGGCTCACTTATTTATCCCTTGCTTTCCTCGCTAACATCTAAAAACCCAGGCAGGGCTGGGCACAGTGGCTCACGCCTATAATCTCAATGCTTTGGGAGGCTGAAGGGGGAGGATCGCTTGAGCTCAGGAGTTTGATGCCTTCCTGGGCAACGCAGGGAGACTCCGTCTCTACAAAAAATAAAAATTAAAAAAACTAGCCAGGTGTAGTGGTGCACACCTATAGTCCCAGCTACTTGGGAAGCTGAGGTAGGAGGATTGCTTGAGCCACAGAGTTCAAGGCTGCAGTGAATCGTGATCGTGCCACTACACTCCAGCCTGCACTCCTTGACAGAGAAAGACCTTGTCCCTAATAAATAAATAAATATATATTTAAAAAAAAGAAACCCGGCCGGGCGCGGTGGCTCAAGCCTGTAATCCCAGCACTTTGGGAGGCCGAGCCGGGTGGATCACGAGGTCAGGAGATCGAGACCATCCTGGCTAACACGGTGAAACCCCGTCTCTACTAAAAAATACAAAAAACTAGCCAGGCGAGGTGGCGGGCGCCTGTAGTCCCAGCTACTCGGGAGGCTGAGGCAGGAGAATGGTGTGAACCTGGGAGGCGGAGCTTGCAGTGAGCTGAGATCCGGCCACTGCACTCCAGCCTGGGTGACAGAGCAAGACTCCGTCTCAAAAAAAAAACAAAAAAAAAAAACCAAGCCGCCTCCGGGGTAAAAGGAACAGCGAGCGCTAAGGCATTTGCCTACCACCTGAGAATCCAAAGAGGTCCAGGGCCATGCAGGATTTTCAGTGGGGGAGAATGAGCTAGAGGACCTGGTTCTACCTGTCACTCTCCTCTGGAACTGCTTTGGGTTTAGGGCAACATTCCAAGATACCTAGGAGGAGGAGTGGGATATCCCAAACAAATCAGAACTCCCTAGAATAGTCTAAGATCCTATTAGAAGAAATCCTGAAACGTCTTGCCCTTCATTTTTTTGTTGTTGTTGTTTTGTTTGTTTTTGTTTTTTGAGAAGGAGTCTGGCTCTGTCGCCCAGGCTGGAGTCCAGTGGCACAATCTCGGCTCACCGTAACCTCTGCCTCCCGGGTTCAAGCAATTCTTCTGCCTCAGCCTCCTGAGTAGCTGGGACTACAGGTGTGTGCCACCATGCCCAGCTAATTTTTGTATTTTTAGTAGAGACGGGGTTTCACCATATTGGCCAGGCTGGTCTCAAACTCCTGACCTTGTGATCCACCTGTCTCGGCTCCCAAAGTGCTGGGATTACAGGCGTGAGCCACCATGCCCAGCCAACCCTTCGTTTTTTCAACACGTTTCAGTGGCTACTATGTGCTAGGCACTGGGAATTCAATGGGGAAAAACACATTTCCCACCTTTTCAAGAAATCTATAGTCCAGGCCGGGCGCAGTGGCTCACGCCTGTAATCCCAGCACTTTGGGAGGCTGAGGTGGGTAGATCACCTGAGGCTGGGAGTTCGAGACCAGCCTAACCACTATGGAAAAACCCTGTCTCTACTAAAATTACAAAATTAGCCGGGGGTGGTGGCACATGCCTGTAATCCCAGCTACTCGGGAGGCTGAGGCAGGAGAATCGCTTGAACAACTGGAGGTGGAGGTGAGCCGAGATCGTGCCATTGCACTCCAGCCTGGGCAACAAGAGTGAAACTCCGTCTCAAAAAAAAAAAAAAAAAGAAAAAAAAAAAGCTATAGTCCAATATGGGAGTCAAGGAAATAAGAAGGTAACTACAATACAGTATGTTTAAGTGTCATGGTGGGTGAATAAAAAGCAGTAAAGAATCTACAGGAGGGACACCTAACACTTAATGCAGTTTTTTTGTTTTTGTTTTTTCTTTTTCGAGATGGAGTCTTGCTCTGTCACCCAGGTTGGAGTGCAGCGGCACGATCTCAGCTTACTGCAACCTCCGCCTCCCAGGTTCAAGCAATTCTTCTGCCTTGGCCTCCTGAGTAGCTGGGACTACAAGTGTGCACCACCACACCAGGCTAATTTTTGTATTTTTAGTAGAGACAGGGTTTCACCATGTTGCCCAGGTTAGTCAAGAACTCCTGACCTCAAGTGATTCACCTGCCTCAGCCTCCCAAAGTACTGGGATTACATGTGTGAGCCACCACGCCTGGCCTGTAAGGCAGTTTTATGCAGTGCTTGTTCCCAGCGAGGCCTGTATTTCAGACATGAAATTTTATGTAAAAGAATCTTGTCCTATGTAGGAAAATGGAACTTGTATGGGATTCAGACTTTTAAATTCAGATCCATTTCTGGTTTTATTATTATTTTTTTTTCAGAGACAGGGTCTTTCGATGTTGCCTAAGCTGGTTTCCAACTCCTGGGCTCAATTTATCTTCCCACCTCAGCCTCCCAAAGTGCTGGTATTACTGGCATGAGCCACCATACCTGGCCCATTGCTATGGTTTTCTTTTTTTTTTTTTAACTTTTTTGAGATGGAGAGTTGCTCTTGTTGCCCAGGCTGGAGTGCAGTGGTGCAATCTCAGCTCCCTGCAACCTCCGCCTCCCAGGTTCAAACGATTCTCCTGCCTCAGCCTCCTCAGTAGCTGGGACTACAGGTGCCTACCACCATGGTCAACTAATTTTTGTATTTTTAGTAGAGACGGGGTTTCCCCGTATGGGCCAGGCTGGTCTCGAACTCCTGACTTTGTGATCTGCCCACCTCAGCCTCCCAAAGTTCTGGGATTGCAGGCGTGAGCCACCGCACCCGGCCTAATTTCCTTATCTTTAAAATGGTGACTAGGCCGGGCATGGTGGCTCATGCCTATAATCCTAGCACTTTGGGAGGCCAAGGCAGGAGGATCACCTGAGGTCAGGAGTTCAAGACCAGCCTGGCCAACATGAGGAAACGCCATCTCTACTAAAAATACAAAACTTAGCGAGGTGTGGTGGCGGGTGCTTGTAATTCCAGCTACTCATGAAGCTGAGGCAGGAGAATCGCTTGAACCGGGAGGCGGAGGTTGCAGTGAGCCAAGATCACGCCATTGCACTCCTGTCTGGGAGACAGAGTGAGACTCTATCTCAAAAAAATAATAAATAAATAAATACAATGGTGATTACATAGGCCAGCCCTATGGGATGGTTATGATGATGATATAAGATCATATAAATGAAATGCTTAGCTTGACTCTTACCACAGTCATCTTCATTTTTATCTATATGTACATAGAGGTAAACAGAGGTCAGGTGACTTGACCAAGGGCACAGGAGAGTCAGTGGCAGATTCAAACTTCAAGGCTCTGTCCACCTGCCCCGGACCCCGTCCTCCTGACACCACACAGAGCTTCCTCTCAGGAAATGGGAGGAAGGCTGATGGGGACTGCTCTGGGCCCCAAGGCTCAGGACACACTGGAAAACAGGGATCTCAATTCTGCTCCACACTGACACCTGCCCCCACACCCTGAACCATCAGCAGAGATAACAGTCTTGCCAAGCTGTTGGTAGACCAGCTAGGCACACATAGGCCAGAGAAAGGAAAAAGAACGATGAGGTGACCAAAAAAAAATAGGAGAGTAGAGTCAAGCGTAGTGGCTCACACCTGTAATCCCAGCACTTTGGGAGGCTGAGGCGGGTGGATCACTTGAGGTCAGGAGTTGGAGGGCAGCCTGGCCAACATTGTGCAACCCCATCTTTACCGAAACATAACAAACCCAAACAAATAAACAAATAAAAAATTAGCTGGGTGTGGTGGTGCAGGCCTGTAGTCCCAGCTGCTTGGGAGGCTGAGGCCAGAGAATCGCTTGAGCCTGGGAGGCTGAGGCTGCAGTGAGCCGAGATCGTGCCACTGCACTCCATCCTGGGTGACAGAGTGAGACTCTGTCTCAAAAAAGAAAAAAAGAAAAAAGAAAGAAAGAAAGAAATGTGAAAAATGAAAAGTAGATATGTTCCTAGTAGACTGTAAGCTTCAGGAAGGCAGGGATCATGTCAGGTTATCATCATATCCCGGGTGCGTAGGATAAGATCTGGTAAATAACTAGGTACATGAATATGGGCTGAAAACAAATAAGATATGAGGTCATGTCATTGCCACATCACTTAGCCTCTTAGTATTTCCTACCTTTTCCCTCAAAACACACACCCTATTTCAAATGTTTTGCCTCCATTTCCAGTACTGGGGATACTTAAAAATGATTTCAAAGACGTGGTACAGGCCGGGTGTGGTGGTTCACGCCTGTATGTAATCCCAGCACTTTGGGAGGCTGAGGTGGGCGGATTACTTGAGGTCAGGAGTTCAAGATCAGCTTGGCCAACATGGTGAAACCCCATCTCTGCTAAAAATACAAAAATTAGTCAGGCATGGTGGTGTGCACCTATAGTTCCAGCTAGTTGGGAGGCCGAGGTGGGCGAATTGCTTGAACCCGGGAAGTGGAGGTTGCAGTGAGCCCAATATCCACCACTGCACTCCAGACTGAGCAACACAGTGAAACCCTGTCTCAAAAAAAAAAAAAAAGATTTCAAAGGTGTAGTATTGGGTTCTGGAGAACCCAGACCACACTGACCCCTTCCTAAAGTGCCCGTCCAATTTCTCATTCCAAGCCTTCCTCCCTTAGTCAGTTTCTCCTGCATCCCACTCTCTCTTCTGCCTCATGAACACTAATTTTGACACAGGGGGGTCAAAGGCAGTTTTAAAGGCAGAGGACACAGCTT
Source organism: Mandrillus leucophaeus (assembly GCF_000951045.1). NCBI lineage: Eukaryota > Metazoa > Chordata > Mammalia > Primates > Cercopithecidae > Mandrillus > Mandrillus leucophaeus. Next base: position 2,284,560 of record NW_012100098.1, on the reverse strand, counting down.
GAATACTGCTTCTACTAGAGGTATTCCCTATAAGCCTCAGTTTCCTTATCCAAAATGGAACCAAATTATAGTAACCACCTCATGGGTTATTGTGAGGATTAAATTGATAACATTTATGGAAGGCACTTAAAATAGGGCCTAGCATGAAACAAACACTATATATGTGTTTGTTATTATCATTGCTATTATTTTGAACTGAAGTAAAGCATGCATATAAAAATGTTTTTTGTTTGTTTGTTTTTGTTTTTTTTTTGAGACGGAGGCTCGCTCTGTCACCCAGGCTGGAGTGCAGTGGCACCATCTCAGCTCACTGCAAGCTCCGCCTCCCGGGGTCACGCCATTCTCCTGCCTCAGCCTCCCGAGTAGCTGGGACTACAGGCACCTGCCACCACATCCGGCTAAGTTTTTTGTATTTTTAGTAGAGACGGGGTTTCACCATGTTAGCCAGGATGGTGTCGATCTCCTGACCTTGTGATCTGCTTGCCTCAGCCTCCCAAAGTGCTGGGATTACAGGCGTGAGCCACCGTGCCCGGCCAAAAATGTTTTAAATTATAAAGCATTTTAAAAATGTAAAAGATAGCCAGGCACGGTGGCTCACGCCTGTGATCCCAGCACTTTGGGAGGCCAAGACAGGTGTATCACCTGAGCTAAAGAGTTCAAGACCAGCCTGGGCAACACGGTGAAGCCCCATCTCTACTAAAATACAAAAAAATCAGCTAGACTCTGTCTCAAAAAAAAAAAGAAAAAGAAAAAGAAAAAAAAAGAAAATGTAAAAGATTACTCTGATAATTTTATAGTGAGTAAATCTTGGGGACAAGAATATGAGCTTATCCCAAGTTCCTTCAAAACGCAGAGAAACCTCACATGAGCAAATTTTTTCTGACTCATTTTTCTTAACTGCCAGGTAGTACGTCCAGGAACAAAACAGGAGAAATGGCTACATAGACACACACTGACACACAATCACCCTATGGTATTACCTTGTTAGTTTTCATGTTTAGCATCTACTTGTCCACCCCCAAAATAAAAACTCCATGCTAGAAGCTTCGTCTGAATTGTTCAGAGCATGGCACTGAGTGGGTATTTCTGTTGAACTAATGAAGAAATGAAGTTCTACAGCAGATAAGCGGAGTACCTGGTCACAGAAGCATCACTTTGAGGACCAGGACTTGAATGAAAGTGGAATATATGGAATTATACCTCAGAAGGCCTCTGCCAGTCAATGGTGGCTGTCTTAGACTGCTAAATAAGGGGCATGGGATACATGTATATGAACAATTGAAGACCAGCCCTCTGCTTTTGGAACAAGGAATTGGGGAAGGGCAAACGAGGTTAAAAATCTCTGCAAAGAGCCTCTTTTCTTGGGCCCAGGAACGCGTCCTGAACTCTTCTGATTGCCCCCTGCCCAGCAGCAGAGACTATTCTGTGAAGGTTTTAGGCTTCCAATCGGGCTGAGTAGGGTATTCTGCCGCGAAAGTGGAGGTTAGAGGGTATGCTGGGAGCTCCCTTGGCCTTGCCAGGTGAGCTTGCAGAGGGAGAATGCATCGGGACCATTATTATGACTATTTATTAATAATAATATCGTTATTAAATATTTATGAAGTGCTCATGCTCTGCTAGAAGGTGGCTCTCCCATCACTGCCCCACCCTTCCAGCAACGCCTGGGTCCCTACCCCCGAGTCCCACCGGTCGTCCCGGAGTTTGTTCATTCGGGAGAACTGTGACAGGTCGCCCTGGCCGCTCCAGCTGGCCCTAACCGCCAGGAACCCAGGCGTCCGTGTTCTCCAGCGGGGCAAGGATCCGCTCCTGGTCGCCACTGGGTCTGTGTACAGAGCGTCCCCTGTGGTCCGTACCCCACAAGGGCTTCCAGGGGCAGAAACGAGGAGGGGCCAGGTTGGGGTTCCCCACCGGGTCCACCTGGCGGCCGCCCCCTCCGCTCCAGGTCCAGGGCGGCCCG
>NW_012100098.1:2252144-2281733 GCF_000951045.1 Mandrillus leucophaeus | reverse complement strand
GGGGGTGGGGAGGGGACCCTCGGGCCCTGGCCAAGCGGGAGGTCCCGGAGGCTCTCTCTCCTGGGACAGGGATGGACGGTCAGTGGATCTGGTTACTCAGCCCCTCCGAGGTGCCGCGGAGGTGGTTTCATTTCGGAAGGTGCCTGAGTAAGAGCTGGAGTCCGGACTGGGGACCCTCCATGCCACATGGCCTTCAGCCGAGGGTTGGGGCGGTGACTCCCGGCCACCGCCTTTCCTCTAGGTAGTCAACTGTCCTCAATGTTGAAAGTCAAGTTTATGTCTATCCCTCCCTCCCTAGAAAGGCGGGGGAACTCCACATCGCTCGGCCAACGTGGAGAACCTCTGAACAGCTGTGCCCCAGCGCCAAAGCAGCGAAGGGTCCCAGGTCCCTCACCCGGTGGCGGCCGTGGGCTGTGTTGTCTGAAAGCAGCTCTCCGGCCTTGTTGTCCAAGTAGACAAGGAAATGTGAACGGAAAGACAAAGTTCAGTGGAATGGTGAAAAACCTCTAGCAGCTTCTAAAGGTAGAGAGGGGACCAGAAAAGGGATGGATGTGGGGGACTGAGGGAAAGCAGATTGGAGAAGTGGTGGACAAATGAAAGAGGAAAAAGTTGGAAGACCAAAGTGGAAGCGTGGGAACGAAGGAAGAAAAACTGGGAAGGAAGGAGGCTCTGTAAATCCAGTGAATGTGGATCCGAATACTGAGGCCACCTGCTGTCACCCTAGGCACCCCTTCTCATCCACCCCGTATTTGGTGGTCTGATGACAGCTAGAGGTAGATGGGTTAGAGGCAGTGTGAGAATGCAATTGGAGGCCTCAGTCCTCCCCGGGACTGCTCCGTAAGGCCTCCTGGTGGAAGGGCATTGAATGGCCTGGCCTCCTCGTTAACCTGGCCAGTGGACTAGGCTTGTATTAGCTTGCTGTTTCCATCTGGAAGTGAGCAGGCACTGCTGGCGGCGGATTTATGAGTAACCAATGTATTAGGAGTCAGAATACGTGAAACCAATGTATTAGGAGTCAGAATATGTGAAAAAACTGAAAGCTGCAAGCTCTGTACAACTGTAAGGTGTCATTCCTTGTACAATAGTTTGAACTCGTTTTAATGGCCCTGTGAAACTCTCCTGCGTGGCTTGGTATTACACCTGTGAAACTCTACTACGTGGCATGATATTACAGTTCTTGGGATTTTTGTTTGGTCTGTAGTCCCTGTAGTCTCCCTGGACTGTGAATTCTTTGAGAGCACTGGTTGTGACTTACTCATGTTTGTATTTCCCACTACTCTTTATGTGAAGAAGGGGCTCAGTATTGCTGCTGAACTTTATCACATGAAGGTTGAACCTTTTAATTTATGTCACTTGGTTTGGTGCTACACACAGATAGATCAAAGGCTTTGGATAGCATGGATATCAGTGACAGTTTGAAGAAAGAAATATGGATGTGATCAGAAGAGTTCAGGGAGACATACATAAAAATGTTAATCATGGTTTTCTTTATATTGTAAACACTTCTGTATTACTTAAATATTTGATGAGCATATATTACTTTTTGTTTGTTTATTGGGGCATAACATGTACACAGAATGTGTATACCTTGATTTTTACATGTATATATGTACATGTGTGTATATATGTATATACACCTGTATATATACACACATACACATATATGCATGTATGTATATATACATATATACATGTACACACACACACATATATATCCATGTAATCCCCACCCAAAACAAGATACAGAGCCTTTCCAAGACCTGAGAGGATTCCCTTATGTTCCTTCACAGTCCATAAATTCCCAAAGTAACCATTATTCTGATTTCTGTCACCATGGATTACTTGAGCTGATTCTTGAACTTCTCATAAATGGAATCAGACAGTATACAATCTTTTGTGTTTGGCTCCTGTCACTCAACAAAATTTTTTTTTTTTTTTTTGAGACGGAGTCTTGCTCTGTCGCCCAGGCTGGAGTGCAGTGGTGTGATCTTGGCTCACTGCAACCTCCACCTCCCGGGTTCGAGTGATTCTCCTGCCTCAGCCTCCTAAGTAGCTGGGATTACAAGCGCACGCCACCATGCCCAGCTAATTTTTATATTTTTAGTAGAGATGGGGTTTCACCATGTTGGTCAGGCTGGTCTTGAACTCCTGACCTCATGATCCACCCACCTCAGCCTCCTAAAGTGCTGGGATTACAGGCGTGAGCTACCACGCTCTCAGCTAATTTTCAATACTTTTGGTAAAGGCAGGGTTTCACCATGTTGGCCAGGCTGGTCTCGAACTCCGGACCTCAAGTCATCCACCTTCCTCAGCCTCCCAAAGTGTTGGGATTACAGGTGTCAGCCACCACACCTGGCCTCAACATATGTTTTTGAGATTCATCCATGTTGTTGATTGTAGAAGTATTTTTTTTTTTATTGCGGTGTAGTATTCCATTGCATAATTATAGCACAATTTATCCATTCCATTATTGATGAGCATTTGGTTGTTGTTTGGGTCTCTTAGGAATAAAACTGCTATGAGCATTCTTGTACACGTATTTTGGTGAACATATGCACTTTTTTCTTCTGGGTAAATACTGAGGAGTAGAATAGCTAGGTTTGGGGTATATCTTTAGCTTTTGTCCATATTGCTAAATAGCTTTCAAACAAACCAATTTATATCTTTGTATGAAAGAGCAAGGTATGAGAGAGTTCTGATTGTTCTACATCCTCACCAGTATGTGGTATTGGTAGTCTTCTTGCAATGAAAGTTTATTACTTTTTGACTGGGCGCTGTGGCTCACGCCTATAATTCCAGCACTTTGGGAGGCTGAGGTGGGTGTATCGCCTGAGGTCAGGAGTTCGAGACCAGCCTGGCCAACAAAGTGAAACCCCGTCTCTACTAAAAATATAAAAACTAGCTGGGCGTGGTGGTGGGCGCCAGTAATCCCAGCTACTTGGGAGACTGAGGCAGGAGAATTGCTTGAACCCAGTAGACGGAGGTTACAGTGAGCCGACACGGTGCCACTGCACTCCAGCCTCAGTGACAGAGTGAGACTCCGTCTCAAAAAAACAAAAAACGAATAAACAACAAAAAAAGTATATTACTTAAAACAATTTTTTTTTTTTGGCTGGGCGTGCCAAAGACCGCACCTGGCTTTTTTTTTTTTTTTTTTTTTTTTTTTGAGGCAGAGTCTTAGTCTTTAGCCCAGGATGGAGTGCAGTGGCGTGATCTCCACTCACTGCAACGTCTGCCTCCTGGGTTCAAGTGATTCTCCTGCCTCAGCCTCCTGAGAAGCTGGGATTACAGGCATGTGCCATCATGCCCAGCTAATTTTTGTATTTTTAGTAGAGACAGGGTTTCGCCATGTTGGCCAGGCTGATGTCAAACTTCTGACATCAGGTGATCTGCCTGCCTCTGCCTCCCAAAGTGCTGGGATTACAGGTGTGAGTCACCATGCCTAGCTTAATATTTCATTATTTTTATTTTAAAATTTTATTATTATTTTTTTGAGACAGAGTCTTGCTCTGTCACCCAGGCTGGAGTGCCGTGGTGAGACCTCAGTTTGCTGCAACCTCCACTTCCTGGGTTCAAGTGATTCTCCTCTCTCAGCCTCTCGAGTAGCTGGGATTACAGGCATGCACCACGATGCCTGGCTAATTTTTGTTACTTTTAGTAGAGATGAGGTTTCACCATGTTGGCCAGGCTGGTTTTGAACTCCTGACCTCAAGTGATCCATCTGCTTCGGCCTCCCAAAGTGCTGGGATTACAGGTGTGAGCCACTGCACCCAACCTATAATATTTTGTTATAGCAGCCCAAACGGACTAAGACCCAGCCATACTGATCCAGTTTCAGTTTCTTGAACTCCGAGCTCTTTCCTGCCTCATTGCGTCTGCCTGTGCTGTTCCTTCTGCCTCCTCCTTAGCCCATCTTTCAGGTCTTGCCTTATATATGGCTTCCTTCCTCAGAGACATTTTCCCTGCACTTCAGTGTTATTCTGTCTCGTATCACCTTCCTGTTTTCTTAAACACCATGCGTGCTGATATATTTATGTTTATTTTTTTATTTTTTATTTTTTTATTTTTTATTTTTTTTGAGACGGAGTCTTGCTCTGTTGCCCGGCCTGGAGTGCAGTGGCCGGATCTCAGCTCACTGCAAGCTCCGCCTCCCGGGTTTACGCCATTCTCCTGCCTCAGCCTCCCGAGTAGCTGGGACTACAGGCGCCCGCCAGCTCGTCCGGCTAGTTTTTTGTATTTTTTTAGTAGAGACGGGGTTTCACCGTGTTAGCCAGGATGGTCTCGACCTCCTGACCTCGTGATCCGCCCGTCTCGGCCTCCCAAAGTGCTGGGATTACAGGTTTGAGCCACCGCGTCCGGCCTTTTTTTGCTTTTTTAGTAGAGAGGGGGTGTCACCGTGTTAACCAGTATGGTCCTGATCTCCTGACCTCGTGATCCTCCCGCCTCGGCCTCCCAAAGTGCTGGGATTACAGGTCTGAGCACCACACCCGGCCCTGTCTTTACTAAAAATACAAAAATTAGCCAGGTGTGGTGGCACGCGCCTGTAGTCCTAGCTACTAGGGAGGCTGAGGCAGGAGTATCTCTTGAACCGGGAGTTGCATAAGCTGAGACCGTGCCATTGCACTCCAGCCTGTGTGACAGAGTAAGACTCCATCTATTAAAAAAAAAAAAAAATTATATACTGGATGGCTTATAAACAACATAAATTTATTTCTCACAGTTTTGGAGGCTGGAAAGTTCAATATCAAGATGCAGACTAATTTCTTCTGAGGGCCTGCTTCCTAGTTCATAGCCATCTTCACATGATGGAAGCAGGCTAGGAAGCTCTCTGGGGTTCCTTTTATAAAGGTGCTGATCCCATTCATGAAAGCTCTGCCCTCATGACCTAATCACCTCCCAAAGGGCCCACCTAATACCATCACACTGGGGGCCAGAATTTCAATATATGAATTTCGAAGGGGACACAAACATTTGGTTTCTGGTAGGCTGGGACACAGCAAGAGGTGGGGAGAATTGTACAAAATGGGGTTGGAAAGGGAAGCAGATACCAAATTAGGTAGGCTTGGCCATATATACCTCTAATCTTTCTAACTGGATCCCTTCTAGCTTTGCAAACTCAAGATTTACCTCCTCCAAGAAGGATTCCTATATAATACATACCACATTGTTCTAATTAATATTATTATTATTATTTTTTTGAGATAGGGTCTCACTCTTTCACCCAGCCTGGATGTAGTAGTGTGATCTTGTTTCACTGCAGCCTCAATCTTCTGGGCTCAAGCGATCCTCCTGCCTCAGCCTCCCAAGTAGCTGGGACTACAGGTATGTGCCACCATGCCTGGCCAATTTTTGTATTTTTTGTAGAGATGAGGTTTCGCTATATGTTGCCCAGGCTGGTCTTGAACTCCTGGGCTCAACTGATCTGCCAGCCTCAGCCTGCCTAAGTGGTGGGATTACAGGCTTGAAGGACTGTGCCCAGCCAATATTACTTTTTTTTTTTTTCTTTTTTGAGATGGAGTCTCACTTTGTCGCCCAGGCTGGAGTGCAGTGGCACGATCTCAGCTCACTGCAACCTCCACCTCCCGGATTGAAGGGATTGTCATTCATTACTCAGCCTCCCGAATAGCTAGGATTATAGGCACATGCCACCACACCCGGCTAACTTTTGTATTTTTTTTTTTTTTTTTTTGAGACGGAGTCTTGCTCTGTCGCCCAGGCTGGAGTGCAGTGGCCGGATCTCAGCTCACTGCAAGCTCCGCCTCCCGGGTTTACGCCATTCTCCTGCCTCAGCCTCCCGAGTAGCTGGGACTACAGGCGCCCGCCACCTCGACCGGCTAGTTTTTTTTTGTATTTTTTAGTAGAGATGGGGTTTGACTATCTTTAGTAGAGATAGGCCAGGATGGTCTCGATCTCCTGACCTTGTAATCCGCCCGTCTCGGCCTCCCAAAGTGCTGGGATTACAGGCTTGAGCCATTGCGCCCGGCCAACTTTTGTATTTTTAGTAGAGATGGGGGTTTCACCATGTTGGCCAGGCTGGTCTCGAACTCCTGACCTCAAGTGACCCGCCCACCTTGGCCTCCCAAAGTGCTGGGATTACAGGCTTGAGCTACTGTGCCCAGCCAATATTACTTTTTAAATTACATTATTGTTCCAGTAACTTCACTTTGTAATTTATGGGCCATTTCCTCCCTCCCTTTCTTTCCCTTGCCTTTTCTTTCTTTCCTTTCTCTCTCTCTTTCTTTTCCAGACAGGGTCTTGCATTGTTGCCCAGGCTGGAGTGCAGGGGTGTGATCATGGCTTACTGCAATCTCAACCTCCTGGGCTCAAGTGATCCTCCCACCTCAACCTCGAGTAGCTAAGACCACAGACACATGCCGCCATGCCCTGCTAATTTTTAAACTTTTTTTGTAGAGGTAGGGTCTCCCTATGTTGCCCAGGCTGGACTTGAATGCCAGAACTCAAGTGATCCTCCTGCTTCAGCCTCCCAAAGTTCTGGGGTTACAGGTGTGAGCTACCACACTCAGTCCTCACTCTGTTTCTTAAGAATATATATTATTTACCTACTGGATGAATGACAGGGCCATATGTTTTCTTTCACCTATCTCCTCCAAGCACCCAGCATATAAGGGATGCTCTGTTCACAGTAAGAGTCTTCTGGGCCCTGTACCTAGAAAGGTTCTGAAATCTTAACAGATAATCCCTGGGGTCCCCTCTTCCCTGGCATGAGAACTGAGCCAGTTCCAGGTCTTCAGAAACTTGTCATAGGGCAACCAAGTGTTACCAGAATCCATGTATATTGTCCCAAACACCTTCCTTATTTCCATAGTCAATCCTGTGCCTCCCTTTCTCTAACCAACAGATAAAAGGCACCTACTCCTGTTGCTAAGGCAATAAAGCTAGGGCATTCAGCAGGGGACTCAGGTTGGTCAGCAGAAAAAAAAACCTCTCAGCTGTGAGGAGAGGAAAGGGAGCAATGCATTTCTAAGGGCGAATTTTCATAAAACAACAAAGCAGATGTCAGTCTGGGCTGGTCATATTGAAGGCATGTGAAGAGATCGGGCCACGGAGGAGAAGATCCCTGATGCTGTTAACAATGCAAGGATATCTTAAGGTGAGAAGCCAGAGTTTTTGACAACTTATATGTGAGAAGGAGTATGCTTGTGCATGCTCCATTTTTTATAGAACTCCACCTCTCGCCCTGAAATGCATATATTTTATTCTGTTTATTTTAATTTTAGCAATGATGTAAAACTGTATTGCTGGGCTGCTGTCACTGTCTCTGACAGATCACCCTACCACCTCAAAGGGTAAATATGGGTTTTTTTTTCATAATTTTTGTACAGTAACAAGGTGAGGAACATTTTAGCTCATAAATTATTTACTAAACCTCACAGGCATAATAGGCCGTGTGCATATTCATCAGGCTATCATCCATTATTCATAAGAAGTTCACTTCAACTGTTAGAAGAAAATGAGGTTGTTGATTGAAATGCTGAAGAAATGTAGGCTTTTGTACTCCCCCTCTTCTCTCTCTCATCTGAGCAAGTCTGGAAGTTTCCATCAAAAAATGATATTACAGGAAAAAAAATGTTATTCCTGACAAGCGAATATGTAGCTAGAGGGAAAGCAAGCATAAAGTAGGAAATAAATGGGCAGAATCACCCACTATTCATTTAATTCAAATAATGTCCCCTGACCCCAGCTTGCACAGAGATTGTGCCCAAGGGGACTCCTTTCTTGCAATAAAAGATCGGCTTCCGCAAATCTGGTAGAGTTACTGCATATATATACTTTTTTTTTTTTTTTGAGACAGAGTTTCGCTCTTGTCGTCCAGGCTGGAGTACAGTGGCATAGCCTCAGCTCACTGCAACCTTCATCTCCCAGGTTTAAGCTATTCTGCCTCAGCCTCCCAAGTAGCTGGAATTACAGGCGTCTGCCACCACGCCCAGTTAATTTTTGTATTTTTAGTTGAGATGGGGTTTCACCATGTTGGCCAGGCTGGTCTTACATTGCTGACCTCAGGTGATCCACCCACTTCGGCCTCCCCAAGTGCTGGGATTATAGGTGTGAGCCACTGCGCCCAGCCAGTTATTGCTTATATTAACTAAGATACAGGTTGTATTCTATGGCTTAAGAAGTATTTAGTATTATCTTCTTATTTGACCCTCACACCAAGTCTGTAAGGAATAATTTTCCTTTTTCTTTTTTTGACAGGGTCTTCTTACTCTGTGACCCAAGCTGGAATGCAGTGGCACAATCATGGTTCACTGCATCCTCTGCCTCCCAAGTTCAAGCGATCCTCCTGCCTCAGCCTCCTGAGTAGCTGGAACTTCAGGCACACACCACCACGCCTGGCTAATTTTTATTTTTTTGTAGAGGCAGGGTCTTCCTTAGTTGCCCTGGCGGGTCTCAAACTCCTGGGCTCAAACTATCTGCCAGTCTTGGCCTCCCAAAGTGTTGAGATTCCCCCATACCTGTGGAATAATTTTTCAAGATGAGAAAACAGCCTCAGAAAACTGAGAAAGATAAGCAAACTGAAACCCACAAGTTATGTGACTTGTCCAATGCCGATAAGCTTATGAGAAACAGAACTAGGGCTGGAACCTAAACTTCCTTCCACATCCCATGTTTTGTTTATTTATTTTTGTAGAAACGGAGTCTTGCTATATTGTCTGGTCTCAATGTAGGCTGGTCTCAAACTCCTGGCCTGAAGCAATCCTCCTTGCCTCAGCCTCCCAAAGTGTTGAGATTACAGGGGTGAGTCACCATGCCTGGTCCACATCCTGTATTCTTTTTTTTTTTTTGGAGACAGATTTTCACTCTCGTCACCTAGGCTGGAATGCAATGGTATAATCTCGGCTCACTGCAACCTCCACCTCCTAGGCTCAAGTGATTCTCCTGTCTCAGCCTCTTGAGTAGCTGGGATTCTCCTGCCTCTGCCTCCCGAGTAGCTGGGATTACAGGCATGAGCCACCATACTTGGCTAATTTTATATTTTCAGTAGAGACGGGATTTCACCATGTTGCCCAGGCTGGTCTCCAACTCCTCACCTCAGGTCATCTGCCAACGTTGGCCTCCCAAAGTGCTGGAATTACAGGCGTGAGCCACCACGCCCAGCCTACAACCGGTGTTCTTTAAATTCTGTCTTACTAAGTCCTCTGGATGGTAAAACCCACCATATGAAATAAAACACCAATGAGATACCTGAAATAACAGGTATTTCATTGTGTTCTCTATGAACCACTGATTTTATTTTCCTTTTTTAATATCTTTATTATTTCTGCGGAATACAAAAGCAATATACGCTTCAAAGCACTAAACAATACAAAGTTCTGTAGGATAGAGGATAACAAACGTCCCAGCCATGGACAGGCAGCATATGGACTGCCATGACTGCCAATGTCTACAGCCACCTCCATTTCCATAGGAAAAAGTGGGAGATGTTGTGATCAGGTCAGACCCACAGATACAGGTTAAGATCTGGGCATGGTCACTTACTGGTATATAATGTTGGGCAAATCAGCCTCTTTAAGCCATCATTTCCTTATTTGTAAAATGGGGCTAATGCCTACTCTTGAGGTTTTTGTGTTAAGTGAGATAATATATATAAAATCCAGATGTCAGCATTTTCCTCCATTTTAAGGGTTACTTTTCTTGAGTGTATTTGAAGAAGTGGGATGGGAGTCAAAGTTTGTCTCATGCCTTTCCCTCGAGTCTTCTGCTTGACACTCTATTCCATTCTGCCTTGGGCCACTCACTTGCCTGCTGGTCACAGCCTAGAACTCCTGGTGTGGTTCCTCTACATGAAAGGCCCCTATATTCACAGTGGGACACAGGTCTGAATTCTTTGCATCATAACTGCACAAGGTTGTTCTTTACTAAAGTGTTGGGGGACAACTAAAGAGAATTACAATAGTGGAAAGTATTAAAACTTGGTGGGTTTTTGTTTTTGTTTTTTGAGACAGAGTCTCGCTCTGTCGCCCGGGCTGGAGTGCAGTGGTGCGATCTCGGCTCACTGCAACCTCCAACTCCCAGGTTCAAGCAGTTCTCGTGCCTCAGACTCCTGAGTAGCTGGGATTACAGGCATGCACCACCACACCCAGCTAATTTTTTCTATTTTTAGTAGAGATGGGGTTTCGCCATGTTTTGTTTTGAGACAGGGTCTTGTTGTCTCAAGCACCTCCTGGGCTGTCTCAAAGCAACTCCTGGGCTGGAGTGCAGTGGCGTAACTGCAGCTCACTGCAGCCTTGACCTCCTAGGCTCAAGCGATCCTCTTGCCTCAGCCTCCCAAGTAGCTGGGACCACAGGTACCCACCACCGTGCCCAGCTAAACTTTGGTTTTAACTTTCCCTATAATCGAAGTAAAAAGCTGCCAAGAAGTTTAATGTTTATTTAGGGAGTGTCAGGTCTACCTTGGCTCCCTGTCCTCAGGTCTGCTTCCCTCACTAGGAACTCCTTTAACCCTCCACTCCTTCCTGGGAAGCCCCAGGCCCTGCCTCTCTCTAGTCCCCAGAAACACACTTCCCCAAATCTGACCCATTCAGTCTATATTCAGTCTAGATTCTGGATTTAAAGCTAGAGGGTTGAGAGTGAGTGAGTGACTGTGTGTGTGTGTGTATGTGCATGGGGCCTGGTGCAACAGGGAGGTGGAACAGCAGCCTTGTGGGAATGAGCTTTGGCATATAGTCCCTCCAAGCAGGACCGTCTCGGGGAGGCTGGTAGTCCAAGTCCTGATCCCCTCCAGTCAGACTAAGACACAGATGAAGCTCTGCTCTTCTGAGTGCCCTGGATAACCTTTGGTCTCGAACTACCGGTCTCAAGCAATCCTCCTGTCCCGGTCCCCTAAAATATTGACATTACAGATATAAGCCACTGTGCTTGACCTTTTTTTTTTTTTTCTTTTTAACTTTTTTTAGTTTTTAATTTTTTTAGAATCAGGGTCTCACTCATCACCCAGGCTGGAGTGCAGTCATGCAATTATAGCTCACTGCAGCCTTGCACTCCTGAGTTCATGCAAGCCTCTTAACCCAGCCACCCTAGTAGCTGGGACTGCAGGCCTGTGCCACCATGCTTGGCTAACTGGTTTACATTTATTATGCACAGCAGTGTTAGTGCCTCTCCTACAAGGCTTGCCAGGAATAAGAAATGAGGGTACTTTTTTTTTTTTTTGAGGCCGAGTCTCGCTCTGTCGCCCAGGCTGGAGTGCAGTGGCGCGATCTCGGCTCATTGCAAGCTCCGCCTCCCGGGTTCCCACCATTCTCCTGCCTCAGCCTCCCGAGTAGCTGGGACTACAGGCGCCCGCCCCCGCGCCCAGCTAATTTTTTGTATTTTTAGTAGAGACAGGGTTTCACCGTGGTCTCGATCTCCTGACCTTGTGATCCACCCGCCTCGGCCTCCCAAAGTGCTGGGATTACAGGCGTGAGCCACCGCGCCCGGCCTTTTTTTTTTTTTTTTTTTTTGAGATGTAGTTTCGCTCTGTTGCACAGTCTGGAGTGCACTGGCGTGGCATGATCTCTGCTCACTGCAATCTCTGCCTCCCTGGTTCAAGTGATTCTCATGCCTCAGTCTCCCAAATAGCTGGGATTACAGGTGCATGCCACCACACCTGGCTAATTTTTATATTTTTGGTAGAGTCGGGGTTTCACCATGTTGGCCAGGCTGGTCTCAAACTCCTGACCTCAAGTGATCTGCCCGCCTCAGCCTCCCAAAGTGCTGGGATTACAGGCGTGAGCCACTGTGCCTGGGTCTAAGCCATATATCTTATAATAGCTGTTCCCTCAGTTACACAATGACTAGATAAAGCTTTGAAAAAGTTGCTTCAACAAGGACGGGCACAGTGGCTCACATCTGTAATCCCAGCACTTTGAGAGGCCAAGGTGGGTGGATCACTTGAGGCCAGGAGTTCAAGACCAGCCTGGCCAACATGGTGAACCCCATCTCTACTAAAAATACAAAACTCAGCCAGGCGTGGTGGCACACACCTGTAATCCCAGCTGCTCAGGAGGCTGAGGCAGGAGAATCGCTGGAACCCAGGAGGTGGAGGTTGCAGTGAGCCAAGATCGCACCACTGCACTCCAGACTGGGTGACAGAGAGAGACTCCATCTCAAAAAAAAAAACAAATTCCAAGAGTGACTGGATTCTTTCACAAAGCTCCACCTCCTTCTTTGGGCTGGGAAATAGGTTGTTTTGTTCTTCTGGTTGCGTAAGAGCACAACACATAGTAGGTGTTGAATAAAGGTACATAAACAACTGTAGTCAACCTAATTAACTGGGACTAGGGTAAGCTTGTCCAGCCCTTGGCTTGCAGACAACATGTGGCCCGGGACAGCTTTGAATGCGGCCCAACACAAATTTGTACACTTTCTTAAAACATTATGAGATTTTTTGGTGATTTTTTTGTTTTGTTTTTAGCTCATCAACTATCATTAGTGTTAGTGTATTTTATGTGTGGTCCAAGACAACTCTTCCAATGTGACTTAGGGAAACCAAAAGATTGGACACCCCTGGACTAGGAGGCCCAGCAGGAAGAGTCACTATCATTCTGTGAGCCTTCACATCACAGCTTACCCATCTCCAGTGTGGCACTTACCAAGTGCTGCTGTAATTTTCCTTTTAGCATCTGTCTTGCCCAAGGCACATTAAGATTCATTAGCTGGGCACAGTGGCTCACACCTATAATCGCAGCACTTTGGAAGGCTGAGGCAGGCTAATCCCTTAGCCCAGGAGTTTGAAGTCAGCCTGAGCAACATGGCAACACCCCATCTCTACAAAAAATACAAAAATGAGCTGGGCATGGTGGTACGTACCTGTAATCCCAGCTACTCGGGAGACTGAGGCAGAAGGATGGCCTGAACTTCTGAGAGCAAGGCTGCAATGAACCATGATCGTGTCACTGCATTCCAGCCTGGGTGACAGTGGCTCAAAAAAGTAAAGAAATAAATACAGCCTGGGCACAGTGGCTCACACGTGTAATCCCAAAAATGTGGAAGATCAAGGTGGGCGGATCACTTGAGGTCAGGAGTTGAGGCCAGTCTGACCAACATGGTGAAACCCTGTCTCTACTAAAAATACAAAAATTAACTGGTACTGTGGTGGCACCTGTAGTCCCAGCTACTCGGGAGGCTGAGGCAGGAGAATCACTTGAACCTGGGAGGTGGAGGTTGCAGTGGGCAGAGATCATGTCTGTGCACTCCAGCCTGGGTGACAGAGAGAGACTCCCTCTCAAAAAAAAAAAAAAAAAAATTCATTAGCCATCATCCTTGGCTTTTCCTTTTTCCTCATCCCAACGTTATTATTTTTTTAAAAACAGCCTTATTGAGGTATAGTTAGTTGACATAAAATAAACTGCTCATGTTTAAAATATACACCAGGCCAGCCGGGCACAGTGGCTCACGCCAGTAATCCCAGTACTTTGGGAGGCCAAGGTGGGTGGATCACGAGGTCAGGAGATCGAGACCATCCTGGCTAACATGGTGAAACCCCATCTCTACTAAAAAATACAAAAAATTAGCTGGGCATGGTGGCGGGCACCTGTAGTCCCAGCTACTCAGGAGGCTGAGGCAGGCAGAAGAATCGCTTGAATCTGGGAGGCAGAGGCTGCAGTGAGCTGAGATTGCGCCACTGTACTCCAGCCTGGACAACAAAGCGAGACTCCATCTAAAAAAAAAAAAAAAGAGGTACACCCATGAAACCATCACTGCAATCAAGGCAATGAGTATATATTCATCAGTCCCAGAACTTTCCTATATTCCATTTGCAATCCCCCTCCTTCCCCTTCTGCTTCCCTTCACAGCAACCACTGATCTGCTTTTTATCATTATAGTTTGTATTCCTAGAATTTTATATAAATGGAATCCAAGGGGCACAGTGGTGCATGCCTGTAGTTCCAGCTACTTGAGAGGCTGAGGTGGGAGGATTGCTTCAGGCCAGTTCAAGGCTGCAATGAAATATGACCATGCCTATGCAGTCCAGCCTGGACAATACAGCAAGACCCTATATCTAAAAAAAAAAAAAATTCTATAGTATGTATTATTTTAAAAATCTGCTTCCTTTACTGAGCATGGATTATCTATGTTGTTTTGTGGATCCGTACTTTATTCCCTTCTACTGTATGGCATTAAATTTGTTTATCCATTTACCTGTTGGTAGAAATTTTCATTGCTTCTGATTTTTGGATATGACAAATAAAGCTGTTATAAATATCCATGTATAAGTCCTTGTGTACCCACGTGCTTTCACTTCTCTTGGGTAAATACCTAGGAGTGGAATGGCTAGATAATATGGTATATGGATGTTTAACTTTTAAAGACCCTGTCCAACTGTTTTCCAAAGTGGTTGCACCATTTTATTCTTTCTTTTTTCATTATGACCAGTAGTTTGCCCTGACAGAGGTTGCACCATTTAAGATTTTAACCAGAAGTGTGTGAGAATTCCAGTTCCTCCACATCCTCTCCAACACTTGATGTGGTCAGTCTTCTTTTATTTATTTCTGTTTTTTAAAATTTAAACAGAGGTGGGGTCTCACCACGTTGCCCAGGCTAGTCTTGAACTCCTGAGTTCAAGTGATCTTTCCAAAGTGCTGGGATTACAGGTATGAGCCACTGCACCCCATCCAGTGTTAATATTACCCATTGAATAGGGAAGCCAACATTGTTTTAATTTTTTGACTAGGTAAGTATTCACATGGTTCAATTTTTTTTTTTTCTGCTCTTGTCGTCCAGGCTATAATGCAGTGGCTCAATCTCGGCTCATTGCAACCTCTGTCTTCCAGGTTCAAACGATTCTCCTGACTTGGCCTCCCAAGTAGCTGGGACTACAGGCACGCGCCACCACACCTGGCTAATTTTTGTATTTTTAGTAGAGACGAGGTTTCACCATTTTGGCTAGGTTGATCTCGAACTCCTGACCTCAGGTGATCCACCTGCCTCGGTCTCCCAAAGTGCTGGAATTATAGGCGTGAGCCACCATGCCCATCCTCAATTTTTTTTTTGAGATAGGATCTTGCTGTCATCCAGGCGGGAGTACCATGGTGCCATTATCCTCACTGCAGCCTCAAACTCTTGGACTCAAGTGATCCGCCCACCTCAGCCTTCCAAGTAGTTGGGACTATAGGTATGTGCCACCACGCCAGGTTAATTGATGTATTTTTGTGTGTGTAGAGATGGGGTGTCATTATATTGTCCAGGCTGGTCTCGAACTCCTGGCCTCAAGTGATCTTCCTGCCTTGGCCTCCCAAAGTGCTGGGATTATAGGTTCAAATATTTTTAAACATCTAAAAAGTATATAGTAAAAAGTCACTTCCACCTTTGTTTCACATCCTCCACTCTCTCTCCCCTTTATGTAACCACTTTTACAGGTATTTTGTGTATCCTTCCAGAATTTCGTTACTCAAATTCTAATGAATATTCTTGGTTTTCCTACTCTTTGACATAAAAAGTATCATATTGGCCAGGTACAGTGGCTCACACCTGTAATCCCAGCACTTTGGGAGGCCAAGGCGGGCAGATCTCTTGAGGCCAGGAGTTCGAGACCAGCCTGACCAACATGGCAAAACCCCGACTGTACTGGAGATACAAAAATTAGCCAGGCATGGTGGTGCACACCTGTAATCCCAGCTACTTGGGAGGTTGAGGCACAAGAATCACTTGAACCTGGGAGGCGGAGGTTGCAGTGAGCCAAGATCATGCCACCGCATTCCAGCCTAGGTGACAGAGTGTGACTCTGTCTCAAAATAAAATAAAAGATAAAATAAAATAAATAAATAAAATAAAATGTATCATACTAAGTATATGGTTTTGAATGTTTCCCCTTTTTATTTAAAGAACACTTTGGAATACTTTCTCATTCTCTGTTGCAGCCACATAGTATTTTATTGTATGGATGTATCAAGATTTACTTTGCCTGTTTCCTATTGATAGAAATATGGGTTATTTATAATCTTTTGCTGTTACAGAAAAGCTGCAATGAATAGCCTTATACATACGTTTCTTGTGAGTGCAAATGTATCTGTAGAATCACTCCCATTAGTGGTTTGTTTGCAAGTTTGATGGATATTGCCAAATTAACCTTATAGGATTTGTACCAATTTTCACCCCCATCACCAATAAATTAGAATGCCTGCTTATCCACAGCCCTGCAAATAATGTTAGCAAATGTTTGGATTTTCGCCAATCTGATAATGATATCTGCAGGGTTTAATTTGCCTTCTGATTATGACCCAGGCTGAACATCATTTCATGTGTTAGGGAGTCATTTGTTTTTCCTTTTCTGTGAACTGTCTGTCTGTAAATGTCATTTGCTATTTTTTTCTAATGGTTGATCATATTCTTACTGATGTCTAAGAGTTCTTTACATGCAGGAAGATTAGCCCTTTGTGATGTAAATTGCAAATACACTTTTCCAATTTGTCATTTGACTATATGGAGTTTTGACTTTGTAGAGTTTTTGTCCCTGACATTAGTCCTGGAACTAGTCCAGTTGTTTCTGCTTCCTGAATATTTCTAGAATCCCCCCATTTCTCTGTACTGTACTGCCTCTTCACTAGGCCAGTCTGCCATCATCACCCCTAAATGACTAAATTTGATTCTAACTGGTATCTCAGACATACCTCCACTCTTGCCCCTTCTCTAACCTATTCTATATTCTTTAGCCATCAGAGGGATTTTTCCTTTACTTTTATTTTTTTGAGTAGCCTCTGTCACCGAGGCTGGAGAGTACAGTGGTGCGACCACGATTCACTACAGCCTCGACCTCCCAGGCTCAAGCAGTCCTCCCATCTCAACCCCTTGAGTAGCTGGGATCACAGGTGCGTGCCTCTATGCCTGGATAATTTTTTAGAAATTTCTTGCAGAGATGGGGTTTCACCACATTGCATAGGCTGGTCTTGAACTCTTGGGCTCAAGCAATCCTCCCGCCTTGGCCTCCCAAATTGTTGGGATTACAGGCGTGAGCCACTGTGCCCAGCCCAGAAGCATTTTTCTAAAATAAAAACACAGCCAGGAGCACTCTAGGCAACAAAGTGAGACTCTGTCTCTACAAAAAAATTAAAATTAGCCAGGCATGGTGGCAAGCACCGACTGTCCCAGCTACTAGGGAGACTGAGGTGAGAGGATGAACTGAGACCAGGAATTCAAGGTTGTAGTGAGCTGTGATTGCACCACTGCACTCCAGCTTGGGTGACAGAGCAAGACCCTCTCCCAGTCAAACAAACAAATAAACAAACAAAAACAAGATCATATCACTTTCCTGCTTAACATTCTTCAGTGACTAACTTGTGCCCTTAACACAGAATCCAGTATCTTCATGTGGGATCTCACATGGGCTCTAAGGCGTCCCCGCAAGGTTGGGCTCACAGTTCTTCAGCGTCATCTGTTTTTTGTTGTTGTTGTTGTTGTATTGTTTGTTTGTTTTGAGACTGAATCTCGCTCTGTCGCCCAGGTTGGAGTGCAATGGCGGGATCTTGGCTCACTGCAACCTCCGCCTCCTGGGTTCATGCGATTCTCCTGCCTCAGCCTCCCAAGTAGCTGGGATTACAGGCACGCACCACCATGCCAGGCTGATTTTTGTGTTTTTAGTAGAGACAAGGTTTCACCATGTTGGCCAGGCTGGTCTCGAACTCCAGACCTCAAGTTATCTGCCCGCTTTGGCCTCCCAAAGCGCTGGGATTACAGGCATTATTCACCATGCCTGGCTCTTCAGCGTCATCTCTTATCAGTTCCCTTACCAGTATGCTCTGGCTACACCAAACTGTTTCATGCCCTACCCCTCTCTAAGCCTTCTCACCTGTAGGCCTCTGCATAAGCAGTTCCCTCTTCCAGGAACCCTCTTCACTGGCTTAACTTGTTCTCACCCTTCAGATTTCATCTCAAACATCACTTGCATCAGGAAACCTTCCCTGACTATCAGAATAGAGGAGGTGCCTCACCTACGCGTTCTCCTAACACCCATGCTGTCTTTATGTCAGCACTAATCATACTGTTATGTGTTCACTCTTCTGTCTCTCCCATTAGGTAGACCATAAATTCCATAAGAGTAGGGATTATGCCGGTCTCTTCATTATGATTTCCCTAGTGCCTGTCACAGGACCTGGCACATAACAGGTGCTCAAAAAAATTTGTTAAATTAATGCAAGAAAGAATGTTTGATAAATGACCAAATAAACATTTTCATCTCATTGGGGAATCTACAAGAATGAAGAAAATGTCAAAGCTTGATCCCGTCCAAGAAAGTAGCTAGTTACCACTACTTTTTTTTGTAGAGACGAAGTCTCACTATGTTGCCTAGGCTGGTTCTGAACTCCCAGCTCAAGCGATCCTCCTGCCTAGGCCGCCCAAAGTGTTGGGATTACAAGTGTGAGCTGTTGCACCCAGCCACCATTTACTTCTTAATTCCACCTGCCACAGAAAGCATTAGCCTGCAACTCTTTTCATTTTTGTTGGTCATTTCATTTGGCTCTGCCCTGGTTTTCCCAATGCCCAGGTCCCTGTGACAAGCAAAATACCCAACGACCTGCAAAGTAGGCTCTGACCAATCCGAGGGCAGCTTACATGAGCAGGAGGTAGGCCCAGGAGAGTTCCTGGGTCCTAAGAGTTAACCCTTTAATCATTGGACAATGGAGGTGGAACTATCGCTTGAGGCCGGGAATTCAAGACCAGCCCGGCCAACACAGCGAGACCCCATCTCTGTATTAAAAAATGAATAGCACGCACCTGTACTCCCAGCTACTCGGGAGGCTGAGGCAGGAGAATCGCTTGAACCCAGCAGGCGGAGGTTGCAGTGAACCGAGATCACACCACTGCACTCCTGCCTGGGCGACAGAGTGACACTCCATCTAAAAAAATAATAATAAAATAAATAAATAAAAGAATAAAATATATGTATATATGTATTTTTTAGAAAGAAAGAAAACCAACCTGGCCAACATAGTGAAACCCCTACTAAAATACAAAAATTAGCCGGGCATGGTGGCGTGCGCCTGTAGTCCCAGCTACTCAGGAAGCTGAGGCAGGAGAATTGCCTGAATCCAGGAGGCGGAGGTTGTGGTGAGATCGCGCCGCTGCACCCTAGCCTGGGCAAGAGCGAGACTCTGTCTCAAAAAAAAAAAAAAAAAGAAAAGAAAAGAAAGACACTTAATCGCTGCCCTAAAGGATGCCATCTTTGCCCTTATGGGTAATTAAGTTAGAAAGCAAAGCCATACATAGAGAAAAATAGGGGTACCATACAGATCACCTGTAACAGGTGCTAAAAAAGGGCAGGGCCACAAGCACTCCATGGGGACTGCAGGTATGTCAGTTTCAGTGCCAGCTGTTGCGTACACGGAAAACATAACCCCTTCCTGTACGTGAGAAAAAGAAACGAACACGAGAACATGCCGACAGCCTGTCCTGGAGCAGACAGGGCGGCGAAGATTCCAGTGCAGGTCTCATCCAGGAAAGGATACATGTGAGCTGGAGTGGCAAAATAAATTTTAACAGAGCTGAAGCTTAAGTTGGGCTTGGTGGGGAGGGACGCATGATAAACTAAGGCGTGAGGAGCCGATTTCAGGCAGTGTGACAAATTTGCAGAAACATAAGCCCCTCGTGGAAGGTTGCCAAGGTGAGGTGACCTTGAGTGAATGCGTGTAGGCAGAGAAAGGTTCCGGGGAATGCTTGCATCGTTCTGCCGCCCAGCGTCCAACAAAGAAAAGATCCTGAATCGAGACAATACCTGCGTTTGGTTTGTCTCCAGCTGAGGGACACCGGTAGGGGGTGGAGGACTGGAACGAGCAGGGGGTGGGGCCAAGGCGAGTGGGCGGGACCGCGCCGACCCTCCCTCGATCGACTGGAGGCCGGGCGCAGAGGCGGAGTTTCCGGCGGCAGTGCCACTCGGGCGTCGGGTGACGCTAGGCGGACGGAACATCACGTGACACGGAAGTAGCTCCGAACAGGAAGAGGACGAAAAAAATAACCGTCCGCGACGCCCAGACGAACCGGACCCGCAACCACCATGAACAGCAAAGGCAAGGACCGAGGGTGGCAGAGGCCGTCGGGGGGAGTACTGCTGGCCCAGAGTGAGCGGGTCCGGAGCCCAGGGTCACCAAACGCCAGGTTTGGGGTGGGCTGCGTCGCGCTCCTTGGCCGGCTGCAGTCCACGGCGCTGCGCCTGACGCCTTCGTCATCCCCAAATTACGGCTGCTTACTGCCTCCAGGCCCTTTCCTCCGTAAACTCTGTGGCGCAGTTTGGAGCTGCGGGCTCGGGTGGTGGGGGGGCTTGACATGATGGGCATTCGCACGACCAAATAGAGCGCTAGCGCAGGCATTCGCGTAGGCCAATGGAGAGCCGGCGGAGGCGGGGCGCCGCGCTCCGGAACCCCCGGCGGGGCCCGAACTTAACTAGTGAGTTGCTGGAGTAGGCGCGTGGGCCGGGGCCTGTGAGGTCTGTTTTCTCCTTCCCTTCGCACCCCCTCGCCCTTCGCTGACGGGATCAGAACTTATCCCCTTCTCTGTGGTTGTACCAGTGTGTCTGTCAGAACATGATTCCCATAACCCAGGAATAGGGTGAGGGGGGAAAAAAAGGAATAGAAAAAAAAAAAAAAAACAGGCCGGGCGCGGTGGCTCACGCCTGTAATCCCAGCACTTTGGGAGGCCGAGGCGGGCGGATCACCTGAGGTCAGGAGTTCGAGACCAGCCTGGCCAACGTGGTGAAACCCTGACTCTATTAAAAATGCAAAAATTAGCTGGGCGTGGTGGCGGACGCCTGTAATCCCAGCTACTCCGGAGGCTGAGGTAACAGAATTGCTTGAACCCAGAAAACGGAGGTTGCAGTGAGCGGAGATAGCGCCACTGCAATCCAGCCTGGGTGACAGAGCGAAACTCCGTCTCAAAACAAACAAAAAACCAAACATCATCCCCCGCTTTTCCAATGAGGACATTCCTCCTCAGCCCTGCACCCTTTTCCC
This sequence comes from Mandrillus leucophaeus, assembly GCF_000951045.1. NCBI lineage: Eukaryota > Metazoa > Chordata > Mammalia > Primates > Cercopithecidae > Mandrillus > Mandrillus leucophaeus. The sequence continues at coordinate 2,260,797 of NW_012100098.1, read as the reverse complement.
GGTCTCACGGTTCACTTCCATCATTCACACCCTTTGTTTGGAAGTCGACCTTGAATAGTAATCTGTAAGGAAAATCAGAACTGTTAGCCACGAAGTCTGGGCTGGTGGTAGACAGGCTGTGGAGACTACCTAAAGCAGAGGCACCCTTGATAAGCCAGAACAGCAGCAGGCCAGAACCCCAGACCTGTCCTGCATTCCAGAGGGAACTTGTGCCCAGCTAGACTTAACCCCTTACTCCTGTGTTAGTAGGAGCAGTGAGCAGTGCCTTTCCTGTCCCGTCAGAATCCAGCACCTTCCATTTTAAGGGTGCAAAGACAATGCATGTTTTCTTAGTTCCAGGAATCAGGCCCTCTGAGGCAGACTATTTGCAAATCCCCTTCCGCTTGCTCCCACTAGGTTAGCTACCCGGTATGACCTGTCTCATTTTGGTAGCTCTGTGTAGTAGGCAACCTGCATTTTTTTTCTTGTCTTTCAGGTCAATATCCAACACAGCCAACCTACCCTGTGCAGCCTCCTGGGAATCCAGTATACCCTCAGACCTTGCATCTTCCTCAGGCTCCACCCTATACTGATGCTCCACCTGCCTACTCAGAGGTGCTTCCAGTTTGACAGACTTGAATTAGCTGAGAATACTCTTAGAGTGGTCCTTTAGTCCTTAGCTACGTCTGACTTCACATGTTTACTCTTCACAAATGCTCACATGAATAATCTAAAACACTATATAATTTGGCAGTTTTTGTCGGAGTTGAAAGTACATTATTTGATGATTTTGTGTTATTTGGCACAGGCTGAGGTGCAGAAGATGAATTTGCGTTCTGTGAGCCCAACATTAGCTATAGCAGAAAGTGATCCAGGAGAATATTGAAGGCCAGTGGCAAGGCAACTTGTATGATCTTACAAAAAGTATAACCTGCACAAGGAGAATTAAGAATTGGCTTATTAAAGAGATCTCAAATAGGAATGTAATCAAGTAACATTTTGCCTTCTCTTCTGCCTTTTCTAGCTCTATCGTCCGAGTTTTGTGCACCCAGGGGCTGCCACAGTCCCCACCATGTCAGCCGCATTTCCTGGAGCCTCTCTGTATCTTCCCATGGCCCAGTCTGTGGCTGTTGGGCCTTTAGGTTCCACAATCCCCATGGCTTATTATCCAGTCAGTCCCATCTATCCACCTGGCTCCACAGTGCTGGTGGAAGGAGGGTATGATGCAGGTGCCAGATTTGGAGCTGGGGCTACTGCTGGCAACATTCCTGTGAGTATGACCTCATCAGAAAGTGTTTGAGGGGGCAAAACTGTGGCAAGTGAATAGCATCTCACTGGGGACTGAGTTAACCTGATTCTTTTGTTTTCATGTCTATCGAGTCCTACTTGCTGCTTTTCCAGTTCATTTTGGTACACTGAACTGGTCTAGTAATGCTTCTTATTCATTCCATAAGCATTTACTCAATATTTGCCATCAGCATGGTGTTGTACTAGGAACCCTGATGATTAACAAAGTAGAATGTATAATCCCTAGTAAGTAGCTTTTAGATAGATATTAACAGTGTTAGTTATCATTTTTTCCTACTTAATTCCCCAGTGCATGAGATTTACAGCCCAAATGACTACTCCGTAACTACATGCTAGAGATGAGGCGAATATGTGTCATTAGTGAAGCCTTCAGTTATCCAGTAGTTTATTCAAAAACTATGTAAGGGCCGGGTACAGTGGCTCACCTGAGGTCAGGAGTTCGAGACCAGGCTGGCCAACATGGTGAAACCCCGACTCTACTATAAATACAAAAACTAGCTGGGCACGGTGGCAGGCGCCTGTAATCCCAGCACTTTGGGAGGCTGAGGCGGGCAGATCACGAGGTCAGGAGTTCGAGACCAGGCTGGCCAACATGGTGAAACCCCGACTCTACTATAACTGTCTCTTATACACATCTAGATGTGTATAAGAGACAGCTGCACTCCAGCCTGGGTAACAGAGCCAGACTCTGTCTCAAAAAAAAAAAAAAAAACAGCTGGGCGTGGTGGTGGGTGCCTGTAATCCCAGCTACTTGGGAGGCTAAGACAGGGGAATCACTTGAACCTGGGAGGCGGAGGTTGCAGTGAACCCAGATCCCACCATTGCACTCCAGCCTGGGCAACAAGAGCGAGACTCTGTCTCAAAAAAATAAAAAAAACACAAAAACCAAAAAAAAACCCGACGTAGGAAGCATGTGGGATTCATCCATAGCCTGGCACCCTGTCCCTGTTTTGGGAATGTGAGTAGGGCAGTGGTTCCCTACCCTCCAAATGACTGTTGGTCTGGCCTGTTCATGTGCAGAAGCTAGCCACAGGCTTCCTCTTAGAGCTGGAACCCTTTGAATGAGTGGTAGGCTCCCTTTTCTCTTTGTATCTTTGGGTTCACATGAAGTATAGACCTACTTTAGAACTCAAATTGATGGTGGAACTAGCTCCTTAAAATGCAGCTGGTTAGCACATTGCCTCATCCTAACAGGCCTCTGCTTCCCCTATGTCCCCTTCCCTTTGTTTATATTAGCCACCCTGTGCCCATTCTATTATATCCTTTCCTTTCAGCCTCCACCTCCTGGATGCCCTCCCAATGCTGCTCAGCTTGCAGTCATGCAGGGAGCCAACGTCCTCGTAACTCAGCGGAAGGGGAATTTCTTCATGGGTGGTTCAGATGGTGGCTACACCATCTGGTGAGGAACCAAGGCCACCTTTGTGCCGGGAAAGACATCACATACCTTCAGCACTTCTCACAATGTAACTGCTTTAGTCATATTAACCTGAAGTTGCAGTTTAGACACATGTTGTTGGGGTGTCTTTCTGGTGCCCAATCTTTCAGGCACTTTTCAAATTTAATAAGGAACCATGTAATGGTAGCAGTACCTCCCTAAAGCATTTTGAGGTAGGGGAGGTATCCATTCATAAAATGAATGTGGGTGAAGCCGCCCTAAGGATTTTCCTATAATTTCTCTGGAGTAATACTGTACCATACTGGTCTTTGCTTTTAGTAATAAAACATCAAATTAGTTTTGGAGGGAACTTTGATCTTCCTAAGAATTAAAGTTGCCAAATTATTCTGATTGGTCTTTAATCTCCTTTAAGTCTTTGATTTATATTACTTGTTATAAATGGAACGCATTAGTTGTCTGCCTTTTCCTTTCCATCCCTTGCCCCACCCATCCCATCTCCAACCCTAGTCTTCCATTTCCTCCCGCCAGTCTCCATTGAATCAATGGTGCAGGACAGAAAGCCAGTCAGACTAATTTCCTTCTTTCCTCGCACTTCTCCCCACTCGTCATCTTTTAACTAGTGTTTCACAAGGATCCTCTGAAACCCTCTCTGTGCCCCAAGCACAGATCCCATTACTTCTGCTTTCGTATCTCCTCAGGCAAAAGTGGAGGGTGCCTTATGGGCCCTCCTCATAGGTTGTCTCTGCATACACGAACCTAACCCAAATTTGCTTTGGTGCCAGAAAAACTGAGCTATGTTTGAACAAAGATATCGTGCAAAGTGTACTGTGAACAACAGTTGGTTTAAAATATGAGGGGCAAGGAGGAGGATGCATTTCAAAAGCTTGATTGATGTGTTAAGAGCCAAATTAAGAGGAGTTTTCAGATCAAAAATTGGTTACCATTTTTTGTCAGAGTGTCTGATGCAGCCACTCATTCGGCTCCCCAGAATTCCTAGACTGGGTTAATAGGGTCATATTGTGAATGTCTCACTACAAAATGACTTGAGTCCAGTGAAATCTTATTAGGGTTAAGAATATTTCAGGGATCCTTAATGTTTTGATTTTTGTTTTCTGAAATTGGATTTTATTTTATTTTATCTTATAATTTCAGTTCATCTAAATTGTGTGTTCTGTACATGTGATGTTTGACTGTACCATTGACTGTTATGGAAGTTCAGCGTTGTATGTCTCTCTCTACACTGTGGTGCACTTAACTTGTGGAATTTTTATACTAAAAATGTAGAATAAAGACTATTTTGAAGATTTGAATAAAGTGATGAAGTTGCATTACACCTCACTGCAAGGATTCTTTACTTAGCTTGTTTTTAGATTTCTTCTATATATATTTTATTTATATCCCATCTAGAATTCAGCTAGGTGCTGCTGCTGCTGCTGTTTCCTTTGATGACGCTTTGAAATAAAGGCAGGAGTACAAGCCTAAGACTTGACCATTTTCATGAATTCCATTCCAGATGTTCAACTTTTCATCATTTTACTCCCTAACCTCTTTCAAATTTTGGAATTTAGGACCTAAACTTAGAAATGAGGAACTATTGATTCTCCTAACTTGCTCTAAAGTTTGGCTTGAAGAAAAGTTTCTGGTATAGCAATTTGTATATGTTGAGGATGACCTTCAGTTTCTCCAATGTTCTATGTGGAGAAATACTGAAAACTCATAGAATCTAGCCTGTCAAGATAGATTCCTCAGCTTATTTATTTATTTAGTTATTTATTTTTGAGACAGGGTCTCCCTCTGTCACCCAGGCTGGAGTGCAGTGGCGCAGTCTTGGCTCACTGCACCCTCTACCTCCCAGGTTCAAGTGATTCTCAGCCTCCTGAGTAGCTGGGATTACAGGCAACCTGCTACAACACCTGGTTCATTTCTGTATTTTTAGTAGTGACAGGGCATCACTGCATTGGCCAGGCTGGTCTCACACTCCTGACCTCAAGTGATCCGCCTGCTTCGGCCTCCCATAGTATTGGGATTATGGGCAATAAGCGACTGCACCCAGCCAGATTCCTCAGCTCTTAATCTTAACTTGGTTGCGTTTGAGCTTGGACAATGGAGGCAATACATTAAGACTTCAAAGGAGACCTAGTTTAATTCCAAAGTGAACAACAACTCTTGGCTTGATTCTGAGGATACACTGGGAAAGGCAGTAGCTTGATTTTTCCTGGTTCCTTCTGTATATACATAGAAGGGATTCTAGGAAATTATGGCCCTTGCCAGGATGGAGGCTTGAACCAACTCATCTCCCAGGGTACGTTTATTTATTTATTTTATTTTATTTTTTTCCGAGATGGAGTCTCGCTCTGTTGCCCAGGCTGGAGTGCAGTGGTGCCATCTTGGCACACTGTAAGCTCCACCTCCCGGGTTCACGCCATTCTCCTGCCTCAGCCTCCCGAGTAGCTGGGACTACAGGCGCCCGCCACCACGCCCGGCTAATTTTTTTTTGTATTTTTAGTAGAGACAGGGCTTCACTGTGTTAGCCAGGATGATCTCGATCTCCTGACCTTGTGATCTGCCCGCCTTGGTCTCCCAAAGTGTTGGGATTACAGGCGTGAGCCACTGCACCCTTCCTTCCCAGGGTATGTTTCTAATGACATTACTCTGGAACAAGCTTTCCTGCACCATCTTTGTCTCAAATCCCTAAGATAGTTCTGCAAACTTCTAGAACTTTCCTAAGGTTCTTATTGCTTGGGAGAGAACACATGCAAAGGCATTAAATAGGGAAAAGAAAATGTCAAAAATGTTTAAGGAAAAATAAGTCAAAATGTAAAGGTAGTTACTTCTTGCACATGAGAATCGGACTTCCATAGCAATGAAAAATTTTAATTTGGATAAAAATCACGTAAGCATGAGGTTGTCGGGGAACACGGAAAGGAAGGGCTCAGATTAGGGGATATAGCACATTTATCAGGAGGTAAGATCTCCAGAGTCTCCTACCCCTCCTGGCCTGGCCTTTTACTGTGGTATCCAGCCTCTGGGAAGACCTTGTATGGACATTATCTCCACTGGGGCTATCACTAGGTAACCAGGTAGGGGACAGAGTAGAGCAGCCAATGGCCCTAACACTCTTTTCTCTCCCTTCAACCTGTGAAAAAAGATGACTGGGCACATACTCAGATGTCCCCTCATATAGCCCCATCTTTTTGACCAGTCACAAACATCAGCTCTGATAAGAGGGCCTGGTTAAAGATACCATAAACAGCTTTCTCCATGTCCCTGGTCCCTGGAGTCAGTGATGTCGGCATTTGGGACTGCGACCTGGCTGGAGCTTGGATTTGCCCACATCAATCAATGCTTCTCCCTGGCTTCAGAGAAAACTTTCCCGTAATAAGCAGTCAATATGTTAGCGCTGGAGCCAGGAATAAGCTCCTTGGGGCCCGGGAGTCATTAGATGAAATATTCCTCCTTCTCCCTGCCCTTGGCCAAGTCACTCTCCATCTGGACGATGGCACTGGGCTCGCCTTCTGTAGGTTCATAGGTGACGTAGCTGCCTTTGTTCTTGTACAGGTAAAAGAAGATCAAGATCATGACCGAGAGCAGGGTGAGGAAGACCACGGTGATAACAACTTGGAAAGGAGAGGGAAAATGTAGAGATGTTTCAGGATTGAGGATGTCTCAGTAATTCCTGGAGTCATCTGATTTAGTCAGTTTTCATAAAGATCCTCTTGTTTTCGTTAACTAGTGTCCACTTCCATCCAAACCATGTTCCCCCACCAACCCCAATTTCCATGGCACATAATAGCTGGAGTCTGCTGGTGCTTAAGTTAAGCTAAGGACACATGCTTTTGATTTCTGACAAAACTGAACTCCCTCCCAAACCAGTTCCTGATTCTTATAGAAACGGGAAGGAGGGAACAGGAAATGGCTTATCCTAACAGGAAGTGGTTTCTCTGATCCTCCCCCTCTTCCTCACCCACTCAACCAACCACATATATCCTCGTCCCTACCCATGTACTCGAGTGTAACGTCCGTATGCATATCTATTTGTGGCCACCTCCCAACCTGTCATTTACTGGTAGTGCCTCTGACAGAAGCCTCTGAGTCTTTTATAGCTCTGTGTGTGTGTGTGTGTGTGTGTGTGTGTGTGTGTGTAATATAACTTGCACGCCAGGGTGAGCCCATTAATGGATTTGGTCAGGCTTTCTCCGGAGAGAGATGCCCTTGATCCAGAAGGTCCCTTGGAGTTGGCTCAGAGTCTATTACCTGCAATGAGTGCTGTGCTGGCTCCATCTTCTGGGGACAGGGCCTCAGTGGGCCGTAAAATTGGGGTGGTCATCAGTTCTGGAAAATGTAGAAAAGTGGAAAAGGAAATGGGGTGAATTCTTTTGTTTGAAAGCATATGTTTGGCTTTCAAATTTCACCACCCCACCTTCTTTGCTATTCAAAAGTTTATCATTTAACTCCTATAGTAAATATAAATAGAAAATCCTGGAGAATAGAGAAGAAAATAAACCACCACCCAAAGACAACATGTTGATGGATTTCTCCCTGCATAATATAATGGTTAAGAGTAGGGGCTATAGAGCCTGACGGACTGGGTTTCAAATATGAACTCTGTCCTTTACTAGCTCTGTGACCTTGAGAAAAATTACCTAACCTGTATCTGCAAAATGGAGGTAAGAGTACCTACTTTAAAAGGTTGTTGTGACATTTAATAAGTAACTCAGTAAGGATAAGCCATTATTAGGAATGCATATTTTTACATAAGTGAGATCAAATGAGATGTATATGCGCATATATTTACATTATATTATATAGCATGTGCATTTTCTTGCAGCATTCTTACAGACTCTTTGTAAACATTATTTTAACATAATGAAATAGTGCTCCTCTCCTATTAAAAACCCTTTTCTACACTTCCAAGATAGGCCCTGCAATTTGAAAGGTTCTGAAACAGGCCTCTCCTCTACCCTAAAATAGATCCTGCATCCCCTCCTGCTACGGGTTTATTTATCCTTCAGCGCAAGAAAGTCCCACCCTAAAGTCATTACCCAGGGACAGAACATGACAAAATGAGTGGTCTCCAGAAGTCCCTTTTAAGTGTTTACAGAGGAAGTCAGGAAGCCCTTCTGTTCTTTCCTATTAGCACTTTAATGTAGAGGTTACTGCAGGATAGAAGTCTCCTGGGGAAAACTGGCTGGCTGACCCTGGCATCACCCACAGGAGGCACCCCGACCTAACTGGCATCCCACAAATAGCAACACTCACCCACTGCCTCCTCTTTGCTAGGCCGTGTGCTAGATGAAAGGTCGAGCAAAATGGACACGGGCCAGCTTCCCAGGGCTCACCCTCCACAGCACCCTCCACAGCTTGCACGGTGAGGAGCTGCTGTAAGTGCACTTAGGAAAGTGTGCGGCCAAGGGAGTGTCTTCCAGTCTTCCAGCCAGGAGTGACCTCCCAAGGGAGGAATATCTGAGCTGGGAGCTGAAGCAGGGGTAAGAGTTTACCAAGTAACAGGGATGGGGCACATTCCAGGCAGAGAGAAGAGCCTGGGTCAAAGCTCTGAGACTGGGGGACTCAAAGGCCAGCGTGGCTGGAGCGTGGTGTGAGCATGACTCCTATCCAGTGCCTGACACATGCAGGTTTCCATCCACAGCAAGTGAAATGAGGGTATCAGTGGTGGTCAGGTGGGCCTGTGCTAAGAGGGGCCAAGACTGTTGAGGGGTCTTTCCATGCAGGCCCAGGGAAGCCTGATGAACCATCCTGATCCCGCAATATAGAAAGCAGAGGCAGGCTGTGCAGAGCACTTCCCCTCCCAAGGCCAGGCCAAACCTTTCTCCACTGGTCCCCGCTCTTTGTCTAGCAATGGTAGTACCCTCAACCACTCTGTGGCCTTGGGCAAATGGTTACTGTGGTGTTTTTTTTATATATATATATATATATATATATACACACACACACACACACACACACATATTC
>NW_012100098.1:2248794-2251797 GCF_000951045.1 Mandrillus leucophaeus | reverse complement strand
GGTGTGGTACTTGGGAGGCTGAGGAATGAGAATTGCTCGAGCCCAGGAGGTGGAGGTTGTAGTGAGCTGAGATCGCGCCACTGAACTCCAACCTGGGTGACAGAATGAGACACCATCTAAAAACAAAAACAAAAAAACCCCCAAAAAACAACTAGCTGAACATGCAGAGGTTCCCGGAGGGTGACACACCCAGGGAGGGCATGGAAGCTCCGCCCCCCCCTCCCCGCAACTCACCCTACACATGTCCTCATTTGTATCCTTTGCAATATCCTTTATAATAAACCAGTAAACATATTGTTTCCCTGAGTTCTGTGAGCTACTCCAGCAAATTAATTGAACCCCAAAGCAGGGGTTGGCAGGGGTGGGAACTCCAACTTGAAGCTGGTTGGTCACAAGTTTTGGAGGCCTGGACTTGTGACTAGTGTCTGAAGGGAGGTGGAGCCTTGGGGACCCAGCCCTCGACCTGTGGTATCTGACACTGGCTCCAGGTAGATAATGTCGGAATCGATGAGAAGACACCCACTTGGTGTCTTTTTGAGACAGAGTCTCGCTCTGTCGCCCAGGCTGGAGAGCAGTGGTGCCATCTCGGCTCACTGCAAGCTCCGCCTCCTGGGTTCATGCCATTCTCCTGCCACCTTGCCAGGCTAATTTTTTGTATTTTTAGTAGAGATGGGGTTTCACCATGTTAGCCAGGATGGTCTTGATCTCCTGACCTCATGATCCGCCCGCCTCGGCCTCCCAAAGTGCTGGGACCACAGGTGTGAGCCACCGCGCCCGGCCTGGGGTCACAGAAGTCTTCTGTGTTAACTGTTATGTTGTGAGAGCTGAGGAAAAATGGTTTTAGAGTTTGTCTGGAACAGGTATACATTTTTTATTTCAGATGGAGTCTCGCTCCATTGCCCAGGCTGGAGTGCAGTGGCATGATCTCGGCTCCTCCACCTCCTGGCTTAAGCGATTCTCCTGCCTCAGCCTCCTAAGAAGCTGGGATTACAGGTGTGTGCCACCATGCCCAGTGAATTTTTGTATTTTCAGTAGAGACAGGGTTTCACCATGTTGGCCAGGCTGGTCTTGAACTCCTGGCCTCAAGTGATCCACCTGACTCGGTCTCCCAAAGTCCTGGGATTACAGGTGTGAGCCACTGTGGCTGGCCTATACATTTGATTCATTCATCCATTCTCATCTGTTACCCATAGGAACTATATTAACCAACATTGTAGTTCTACTGTGAAGATTAAATGAGAGAACATGTTAGCATCATAGAGTAGCTACTACTTAAATATTATTTAAGGTGACTTTGTTAATATGCTTAGTCATTAAAAGGGAAAGCTGGCCAGGCATCGTGACTCACGCCTGTAATCCCAGCACTTTGCGAGACCAAGGTGGGAGGACTGCTTGAGGCCAGGAGTTTGAGACCAGCCTGGGCAACACGGCAAGACTCTGTCTACAAAAAAAAAAATGTAAAAATTAGCCAGGTGTGGTAGTACGTGCCTGTAGTCCCAGATACTCATGAGGCTGAAGTGGGAAGACTGCATCAGCCCAGGGGGCTAAGCCTGCAATGAGCCAGCACTGCATTACTGCATTGTTGGGCAACAGAGTAGTGAGACCCTGTCTCAAAAATAAATAAATAAATAAATAAAAGGGAGAGTTGCTCTGGGTTTGAATCCTGCCTAAGCATATTACTAGGTGACCTGGAGGAAGTTCCTAAACCTCTCTGAACCTGTTTCTTTTTTTTTTTTCTTTTTGAGATGGAGTCTTGCTCTGTTGCCCAGGCTGGAGTGCAGTGGCACCATCTCGGCTCACTGCAAGCTCCGCCTCCTGGGTTCATGCCATTCTCCTGCCTCAGCCTCCGGAGTAGCTGGGACTACAGGCGCCTGCCACCTCGCCTGGCTAATTTTTTTGTATTTTTAGTAGAGATGGGGTTTCACCGTGTTAGCCAGGATGGTCTTGATCTCCTGACCTCGTGATCCACCTGCCTTGGCCTCCCAAAGTGCTGGGATTACAGGCGTGAGCCACCACGCCTGGCCTTTTTTTTTCTTTCTTTCTTTTGGTAGAGACAAGGATCTCACTATGTTGTCCAGGCTGGAGTGCAATGGTGCAATCTTGACTCACCGCAGCCTTGACTTCCTGACCTCAAGCAATCTTCCTGCCTTGGCCTCCCAAAATGCTGGGAACACAAGCATGCACCACCATGCCTGGCAGTACCTCAGTTTCTTGATTTGTGAAATGGGAGTGTGGTATATAGCTTCTGAGATGGCTCACAATGATTTCTGCCTCCTGGTATTGACATCCTTGAGCATGCCTCTCCTCTGGTATATGGGTTGAACCTGGTGACTTGCTTTTAACAGACTATGGCAAAAATGATGGTATGTAACTTCTGAGATTAGGTTATACAACACTGTGACTCCTATCAAAGGGAAGCTCTGAAGTTTATCTACCTGGTCATGACTTCACACCTTTCACCATGCACTTTCCTCCCCAAATCTCCCAGGGCTGCAATCCATCTTCCTACCATGGATCTAGAGTTCTATACAGTTGTTCCTAGTTTTGCTTTCTTTAAACATTTGAGAATTTAGGATGTACAAAGCATTAATGTACGTCAGAAGCTTGAAGATGAGTAATTTCTGTTCAATCACCAACAATAATTTACTTTGTACATTAGGCTGAGTGTGGTGGCTCACATCTGTAATCCCAATACTTTGGGAGGTGGAGGCAGGAGAATTGCTTGGGGCCAGGAATTTGAGACTAATCTGGACAATACAGTGAGACACCATCTCTATTTTTTTTTTTTTTTTTTTTGAGACAAAGTCTTGCTCTGTCACCCGGGCTGGAGTGCAGTGGCGTGATCTCAGCTCACTGCAAGCTCCGCCTCCCAGGTTTACGCCATTCTCCTGCCTCAGCCTCCGGAGTAGCTGGGACTACAGGCGCCCGCCACCTCGCCCGGCTAGTTTTTTGTATTTTTTAGTAGTAGAGACGGGGTTTCACCATGTTAGCCAGGATGGTCTC
>NW_012100098.1:2242377-2243829 GCF_000951045.1 Mandrillus leucophaeus | reverse complement strand
GCTCACTGCAACCTCTGTCTCCCAGGTTCTAGCGATTCTCCTGCCTCAGCCTCCCGAGCAGCTGGGACTACAAGAGCGTGCCACCACGCCCGGCTAATTTTTTATATTTTTTAGTAGAAACAGGGTTTCACCATATTAGCCAGATGGTCTCGATCTCCTGACCTTGTGATCCGCCCGTCTCGGCCTCCCAAAGTGCTGGGATTACAGACGTGAGCCACTGTGCCCAGCCTATTATTATTATATTTGAGACCAAGTCTCACTGTGTCGCCCAGGCTGGAGTGCAGTGGCTTGATCTCAGCTCACTGCAACCTCCACCCCCTGGGTTCAAGTAATTCTCCTGCCTCAGCCTCCCAAGTAGCTGGGATTACAGGCATGTGCCACCATGCCTGGCTAATTTTTGTATTTTTTTTGTAGAGACAGTTTTGCCATGTTGGCCAGGCTGGTCTCAGACTCCTGACCTCAGGTGATCCGCCTTCCTCAGCCTCCCAATGTGCTGGGATTACAGGTGTGAGCCACTGCACCCTGTGAAGGACAATTTAAAAAGCATTATATCTGGAACAAGAACAAAGAAAAAGCTAGGCTTGTTTGGGCCTGAGGGGTCAGGTTGGAGGTAACAGAGAAAGCAGAATTCCCTCAGGCCTTTTCACCTCTGTCTCCTATCAAAGAGAATCATTTTTTTGTACTAAGGAGCAGTGGAGTCTTTGGGGACATGGGGGAAGTGAGCTCAACAGAAACAAAGAAACTCAACAAGCACCAGACTGATCTAAAAGGACCAGATATGACAGCCAAGGGCACTGCAAGAACTTGTAAATGGGATTTCTGTTGGTGACACAGGAGCTTCTGAGAAAGAGAGAGGGATCTGGAACCTGAAGGGGCCATGGAAGGAAGGTGGATTCCGCAAAGAAATGGTGAGCTTGATGTGATTCCCCAGCAAAGTTCTAGAACACATTATCACGGCCTGTTTGGAGGGCTCTGAACTTGAAACAGCAAGCATTACAAGTCAGAATGGGACTACCGAGAGCAAGCTGGGTCAGACAAGCTGCACAGCCTTCTTAGACTGAGATTCTAGGTTCTTAGACAGGGAAATTAAACAGTTCAAAAAGAATTTACTGAGTGTGTACTCTATGCCAGGCTCTGAGCTTCTATCAGTGAACAACACAGGCAAAAACTCTTACCTTTAGAGTTCCTGCCAAGAGTAAACAGAATTACCCAGCAATCTCATTGCTGGGATGCTGGGTACGATCCCGCAATCCCACTTCCAGGTATATACCCAAAAGAAATGAATGGACTTCAACTGATACTTGCATATCATGTTCATAGGAGCATTATGCAATACCTAAATAAAAGGTAAAATGGACCAGGCGTGGTGGCTCACGCCTGTAATCCCAGCACTTTGGGAGGCCGAGGCAGGCGGATCACGAGGTCAGGAGATTGAGACCATCCTGGCTAACA
>NW_012100098.1:2240050-2241862 GCF_000951045.1 Mandrillus leucophaeus | reverse complement strand
AAAAAAAAAAAAAGACAAACATTGTATGATTCCATTTCTATGAGGTGCTTACAGTAATCAAATTCATAGAGACAGAAAGTACTACAGGAGATTGTAAGGGGCTAGAGAAGGGGAAAATGGAGAGTTAATGTTTAATGGGTATAGAGTTCCAGTTTGGGAGGATGCAAAAGTTCTGGAGATGCGTAGTGGTGTTGGTGAAGGTATAACAACGTGAATGTACTTAATACTGCTGGACTGTATACTTGAAAATGGTTAAAATGGTCAATTTTATGTTATGTATAATTTTACCACAATAAAAAAACCCTCTCTTAATACAATTTACATTTTTAGAGGGGGAAGACAGACAATAAATAAAATAATGCCGGGCACAGTGGCTCACGCCTGTAATCCCAGCACTTTAGGAGGCCAAGGCGGGCAGATCATGAGGTCAGGAGTTGGAGACCAGCCTGACCAATAAGGCGAAACCCTGCCTCTACTAAAAATACAAGAATTAGCTGGGCGTGGTGGCGTGTGCCTGTAGTCACAGCTACTCAGGAGGCTGAGGCAGGAGAATCACTTGAACCCAGGAGGCAGAGGTTGCAGTGAGCTGAGATCGTGCCATTGCACTCCAGCCTGGGTGACAGAGAGAGACTTCATCTAAAAAAAAAAGTAAAAATAAATAAGTAAAAGGTATGCTATATTACATGTGAATTAGCACTATGTAGAAAAATAAGCAGAAAAGGGGATGGAAAGCTGGGATGTGGAGTTGTGGTTTTAGAGACGGTTGTCAGGGGAAGCTTTACTGATGAGGTGACTTGAGTGAAGACCTAAAGAAGGTGAGGGAGGCAGCCATGCAAAGAGCTGATTGAAGAACATTCCAGGCAGAGAGGACAGCAAGTTCACGGGAAGGCTGTCCACAGCACTGAAAAACACCCCGGGGCCAGGCATGCTTGGCCTGTTAAATGCACAGCATGGAGGCCCCTGAGTGGCAGCAAGGGGGAGAGGAGAAGCAGAGAAAGTCAAGGAGGCCTGTACAACACAGGCCTTGTAGGCCAAGGTAAGGGATTTTTCAGTGATTGAGGTAGGAAGCTTTTACAGGTTTTTGGGCAGAGACTGATCAGATTTTTACTGATCACTTAATTATTTATTCACTTAATTATTTTTGAGACAGGGCCTCAGTCTGTCCTCCAGGCTGGAGTGCAGTGGTATGATCATGACTCACTGCAGCCTTGACCTTCTGGGTTCAAGCAATCCTCCTACCTCAACCTCTGGAGTAGCTGGGACTACAAGCATGCACCACCACGCCTGGCTAATTCTGTATTTTTAGTAGAAATGGGGCTTCACCATGTTGGCCAGGCTGGTCTTGAACTCCTGACCTCAAGTGATCTGCCCACTTCAGCCTCCCAAAGTGCTGGGATTACAGGTGTGAGCTAGCGGACCCAGTCCCTTTTTCTAATTTCCATGACAGCATTAATTGCTTTTGCAGCAGCTCAGTGAGAAAGTGGTGGGATTCTGAATATAATCTGAAACAAAGATGGACAGGATTGGATGTGGGGTGGAGTCAAAGATGAAGGCATGGAGTTATATATGAGAGGGGGAAGCCTGCGGGAGGAACAAATTTGGAAGAAACATGATTGCTTACTAGATATCAAAGTTCAGATGTTAAGACTAGAATTTGGAGGCGGGGTGCGGTGGCTCACGCCTGTAATCTTAGCCCTTTGGAGGCTGAGGACAGAGGACCACTTGACCTCAGGAGTTCAAGAGCAGCCTGGGCAACATAGTGAGACCTCATCTCTATTTAAAAAACAAAAACAAATAACCTCTCCAGATATA
>NW_012100098.1:2237688-2238975 GCF_000951045.1 Mandrillus leucophaeus | reverse complement strand
TTTTTTTGAGACAGAGTCTTTGCTCTGTCACCCAGGCTAGAGTGCAGTGGTGCCATCTTGGGTCACTGTAACCTCCCCCTCCCAGGTTATAATCATTATCTGCCCTTGGCCTCCCAGGTAGCTGGGATTACAGGTACCCACTACCACACCTGGTTAATTTTTGTATTTTTAGTAGAGATGGGGTTTCACCATGTTGGCCAGGCTAGTCTTGAACTCCTGACCTCAGGTGATCTGCCCATCTTGGCCTCCCAAGGTGCTGGAATTACAGGTGTGAGCCACTGTGCCCAGTCTACCCATTCTAAAATAAGATCTTAACTGGGCCCAGTGGTTTGTACCTATAATCCCAGCACTTTGGGAGGCCAATGTGGGAGGATCGCTTGAGGTCAGGAGTTTAAGATCAGGCTGACAGCAACATAGAGAGACCTCCATCTCTACAAAAAAATAAAAATAAAAATAAAGCAATAGCCAGGTATGGTGGCACATGCCTGTAGGTCCAGCAGTTTGGGAGGTTGAGGTGGGTGGATTTCTTGAGCCCAGGAGTTTAAGGCTGCAGTGAGCTATGATTGTGCCATAGCACTCCAGCCTAGGTGACAGACCCTGTCTCTCAAAAAATAAATTAATTAATAATTACAAAATAGGATGTAAGATAATCAGTTGAGAGTGAGGATGGGAGGGGCTTAAGGAGAACTGAAGGTGCTGCAAGAGTAGATAGCATCAGAAAACATCATAACATTATTTATAGGCCAAGCACAGTGGTTCATGCCTGTAATCCCAGCATTTTGGGAGGCTGAGGGCAGGTGGATCACCTGAGGTGATGGAGGCTGGGAGTTTGAGACCAGCCTGGTCAACACTGTGAAACCCCATCCCTACTAAAAATATAAAAATTAGCTGGGCATGGTGGTGGGCACCTGTATTTCCAGCTACTCAGGAGGCTGAGGCAGGAGAATAGCTTGAATCCGAGAGGCACAGGTTGCAGTGATCCGAGATCACACCATTGCACTCCAGCCTGGGCAACAAGTGTGAGACTCCATCTCAAAAAAAAAAAAAAAAACAAGGCCGGGCGCGGTGGCTCACGCCTGTAATCCCAGCACTTTGGGAGGCCAAGGTGGGTGGATCACGAAGTCAGGAGACCGAGACCATCCTGGCTAACACGGTGAAACCCCGTCTCTACTAAAAATACAAAAAATTAGCCGGGCGTGGTGGCAGGTGCCTATAGTCCCAGCTACTCGGAAGGCTGAGGCAGGAGAATGGCGTGAACCCGAGAGGCGGAGCTTGCAGTGAGCCGAG
>NW_012100098.1:2232312-2236703 GCF_000951045.1 Mandrillus leucophaeus | reverse complement strand
AAAAAAAAAAAAAAAAAAATACATATTGAACTTCAAATTCTTTGCAAGATTTTTTTTTTTTTTTGGTCTTATGCTTTATTGGTGCCTTCTACACAGGCTGAGCTGAATGCCCTTTGGGTAAATGCAGATCCTGCAGACCCAGGGAAGATTCAACAATTTAAAAATTTTCTGTACAGATGGAGTCTTACTGTGTTGCCCAGGCTGGTTTTGAACTCCTGGGCTCAAACGATCCTCCTGCCTCAACAACACAAAGTGCTGGGATTACAGATGTGAACCACTGCGCCCAGCCCTGAGAAATTTGTTAAAGGCTTCAAAGCTGAGGGGCAACTAGTAAACTGATAAACATAGACACATTTCAAATGTCTAAAGAAACACACCAAAGTGAACAAGATGAGAATTTAACACATTCCTTGCTCTTAGGTTCAGGAAGCCAACTACTCACAAAGAATGGGGAAGCTATGGCTTAGCAGCATCACATATAAAGTACTTACGGGGGGTCCCTAAACAACCACTAACACTGGAAGGATATACTCCAGAACAGCAGCAGGAGTTACAGGTAGGTTGTGGAATTCTCAATGATTTTGATTTTCTTCTTTTTTTCTTAGAGACAGGGTCTTGTTCTGTCACCCAGGCTGGAATGCAGTGATATAATCATAGATGACTGTAACCTTGAACTCCTGGGCTGAGGCAATCCTCCCACCTCATCCTCCTGAGTAGCTGGGACTATAGGTGTGTGCCACCATGCCTGGCTAATTTTTAAAGTTTTTAGTAGAGAGGGAGTCTTGCTATGTTGCCCAGGCTGGTCTTGAACTCCTGGCCTTAAGGGATCCTGCCACCTTGGCCTCCCAAAGTGCTTGGATTACAGGTGTGTGCCTGAATTTTGTTTTGTTTTATGTGCTTTCCTTTATATTCCAAATTTCTCACAATGATAAATAATTACTTTTATAATCATAAAAAATTTAAAATTACTGTTATTTTAGGCACCTGTAATATAAATATGGTCTAAAAATGGAGGCGACAGTACTGCTCTACTTTGTACCACTCCTAGACTGCTGAGTTTATCTGGGTGTCATGATTTCTTTTCTTTTTTTTTTTTTTTTGGAGACAGGATCTCTGCTCACTGCGGATCTTGGCTTGCTGCAACCTCCGCCTCCTGGGTTCAAATGATTCTCCTGCCTCAACCTCCTGAGTAGCTGGGAGTTACAGGCGTGCACCACCATGCCCGGCTAATTTTTTTTTTTTTTTTTTAGATGGAGTCTCGTTCTCTGGCCCAGGCTAACATGCAATGGTGCGATCTTGGCTCACTGCAACCTCTGCCTCCCGGGTTCAAGCGATTCTCCTGCCTCAGCCACCCAAGTAGCTGGGATTACAGGCGCATGCCACTACACCCAGTTAATTTTTGTATTTTTAGTAGAGATGGGGTTTCACCATGTTGGTCAGGCTGTTCTCGAATTCCTAACCTCGTGATACACCCACCTTGGCCTCCCAAAGTGCTAGAATTGCAGGTGTGAGCCACTGCGCCCGGTCTTATTTTTTTTCTTTTTTTTTGAGACAGTCTCACTCTGTCACCCGGGCTGGAGTGCAGCGGCTTGATCTCGGCTCCCTGCAACCTCTGCCTCCCAGGTTCAAGCGATTCCGAGTAGCTGGAATTACAGGCACCCACCACTATGCCCAGCTAATTTTTTGTATTTTTAGTAAAGACAGGGTTTTACCATGTTGGCCAGGCTGGTCTCGAACTCCTGACCTGGTGATTTGCCCACCTTGGCTCCCAAAGTGCTGGGATTACAGGCATGAGCCACTGTGTCACAATTTTGAGGTGAGCAGGCAAACCATGTCAGATAAGGAAAGCTTGCAAGAGAAAGCCCAGAGAAAAAAGGGAGCCTAGAACTTAAATTCTGTCTTCTAATACGCCAAGGCATGACCTGTACAAGAGAACTAACAGCGGAAACTCGAAAAGACAGATGTCTCCCCAACAGAAGAAAGAGCAAAACTGGACAAAAACAAGACAGCATCTTGGAGAGAGAATTCTAGTACAGAATGGCTAGTTGAACTAGCTGAGCATCAGAACCCCTCTCAGCCTTAGTTTTTGAATTTTTATAAATGGAAAGTGTTCTATTAGAATTCTCATTGAAATCAAATTTTAAAATAAAAAATCCAGACATACTTAGAATGTCTATCTGGAGAGGAATGATGAAATAAATTATAGGCCATCCATTGTAGAAATAGTTGCTAAAAAGAATATGAGATGTACAATATTACTGGGAGAGGATAAACGGTTAGATGAAAAAAGCAAATTGCCAGGTGGTATGTCTAGTAGGACTGCATCTTTGTTTAAAAAAAAAAAAGTAAATTGGCAGGGTGCAGTGGCTCACACCCATAATCCCAGCACTTTGGGAGGCTGAGGTGGGAGGATTGCTTGAGGCCAGAAATTTGAGTCCAGCCTGGGCAACATAGCAAGACCCCTGTCTCTCTGTATATTTTTTTTAAGTAACTTTAAAAAACCCTATAAATATGCATATATATGTTTGTACATAGAAAAGGTCTAGAAAGTTATTATCTGAGGGGCATGTATTACCTTTTAAACAAAATAACATGCTTGGCAAGGTGGTTCACACCTATAATCCCTGCAATCTGGGAGGCTGAGGCCAGAGGATCGCTTGAGTCCAGGAGTTCAAGACCAGCCTGGGCAACATGGCAAAACCTTGTCTCTACAAAAATACAAAAATTAACTGGGCATGGTGGCACGCTACCTGTGGTTCCAGCTACTTGGGAGGCTGAGGTGGGAGGATCACCTGAGTCTGGGAAAGTTGAGGCTGCAGTGAGCTGTGATTGAGCCACTGCCCTACAGTCTGGGTGAAATTGAGGCCCTGTCTCAAAAAAAAAAGAAAAAAAGAACAAACAACAACAAAACAAACTAAGTTCAGGAAAGCTGGCATAAAAGAAGGAAATGGCTTATAGCTTTTCCTCCATTCTCTCCTGTTTCTACCCCATTTCTTTCCCATTTCTTTGTCCAAACAAAGAAATAATTATTAAATAGCACTACAGTCTTTCCAAACTTTCCCTGCTCAGGTTTGGAAAGACTGTAGCATCATTTTTCTTGTAAGTGGAATGTCAGGACAAAGGACCATAAGATTGAAGGCCCCACCCAAATCCTAACCAATAGCAAATGACCTTCAAGATCTATTCTGTTTACTCACTCTTTTTTTTTTGTTAACCCAGATACTGGCTGGCTTTCTTGTGGCCCTTTTTCCCAGGCTGAGCTAAATCTCTTATCACTGAGACATCAGATCTTTTGCCACCTGAGTCTGCCAGCCTACTTATTTGCTCTAGACCTGTCCAACAAAAGGTGGCTCCCCCAGTTCTTTCCATGGGAAGCCACCCTGGAACTCGGCCCCCTTTCTTCTGCCTTCTCTTTCATGTGCACCAGCGAGTTGGGTGGAGTGAGACCTTGGGAGCAGTCCATCATGACATAAAGAACACAGGCTTTGCAGTAAATCAGACTTGGCATAAAATCCTGCCTCTGCCATTACTAGCTGCATGATCTTGGGAAATTTTTTTAATCTTTGAAAATTTCACAGTGACTCATGCCTGTAATCCCAGCACTTTGGGAGGTTGGGGTGAGTGGATCACTTGAGATCAGGAGTTCCAGACCAGTCTGGCCAACATAGTGAAACCCCATCTCTACTAAAAATTTAAAAAATTAGCTGGGCATAGTGGTGGGTGCCTATAGTTCCAGGTACTCCGGAGGCTGAGGCAGGAAAATTGCTTGAACCTGGGAGGCGGAGGTTG
Source organism: Mandrillus leucophaeus (assembly GCF_000951045.1). Classification (NCBI taxonomy): domain Eukaryota; kingdom Metazoa; phylum Chordata; class Mammalia; order Primates; family Cercopithecidae; genus Mandrillus; species Mandrillus leucophaeus. Next base: position 2,232,914 of record NW_012100098.1, on the reverse strand, counting down.
CAGTGAGCCAAGATTGCACCATTGCACTCCAGCCTGGGCGACAAGAGCGAAACTCCATCTCGAAAAAAAAAAAGGAAAAGAAAACTCCTTAAATTCCCTGAACTTCAGTTTCTCCTTCTGTAAAATGAGAATAAAACCTGTTTCACAGGGTTGTGGTGAGGAATAAGTGCAATGAAAAATGCTGCTTTGGGAGGCTGAGATGGGAGGATCACTTGAGGCCAGGAGTTTGAGACCAGCCTGGGCAATATAGCAAGACCTTATCTCTACAAAAAAAGTTTTTAAAATAAAACAAAATAAAATAAAATAAAGAAAAATGCTGGCCGGGCGCAGTGGCTCACGCCTGTAATCCCAGCACTTTGGAAGGTTGAGGGGGGCGGATAACGAGCTCAGGAGATGGAGACCATGGTGAAACCCCGTCTCTACTAAAAATACAAAAAATTAGCCAGGCATGGTGGCGGGCGCCTGTAGTCCCAGCTACTCCGGAGGCTGAGGCAGGAGAATTGCCTAAACTCGGGAGGCGGAGTTTGCAGTGAGCCAAGATCACGCCACTGCACTCCAGCCTGGGCGACAGAGCAAGACTCTGTCTTAAAAAAAAAAAAAAA
>NW_012100098.1:2231066-2232262 GCF_000951045.1 Mandrillus leucophaeus | reverse complement strand
GTGAGCCAAGATCACGCCACTGCACTCCAGCCTGGGCGACAGAGCAAGACTCTGTCTTAAAAAAAAAAAAAAAAAAAGAAAAAAGAAAAGAAAAATGCTAAGTGTCTAATACAGGGTAAGGACAACCTAGGCAGTAGCTGGTACAATTATTTGGTGGCAAGAGATAAGCTTTACCTGGCAGGGTGGGCAAAGCCCACAAGGCACAGTTCCACTGCCCTACTTCCAATAGCGCTGACTTATGCACTAAGCACAACAGCACAGTGCCCTGGGCCCACAATGCTTCTAAAGGCCCATGAAAATGTTTTAAATGATTTTCATTTCTTTTATAATCAGAAGGAAAAGAACCAAAATTTTAGGTCAAAGAAATATTAAGGTTGTTATGTGAATTACTAATTATAAATATTAATTATTATATTATCATATTCTTCCTTACACTGATAGTTGTAAAATATGATTTTTAATATTTTTTAAGTGAAGGAGGAGCCCACAAAGACAAAAGTGCCCAGGGCTCGGGAAAGTCATAATGTGGCCCTTACTTTCAAGGCTCCTGAAGGATATCTCCTCTAGGAAGTCTTTATAGACTTTATTGCTAGGCGTGACGGTGCATGCCTGCAGTCCCAGCTGCTCAGGAGTCTGGGGTGGGAGGATCCCTCAAGCCCAGATGTTTGAGTCTGCAGTGAGCTAGGATTGTGCCACTGTACTCCAGCCTGGGCAACAGAGTAAGATCCCATCTCTTTAAAAAAAAAAGAGAGAGGCCAGGCGCGATGGCTCACACCTGTAATCCCAGCACTTTGGGAGGCCGAGGCATGTGGATTGCCTGAGTCAGGAGTTTGAGACCCGCCTGGGCAACATGGTGAAACCCCATCTCTACTAAAATACAAAAAATTAGCTGGGCATGGCAGCGTGCGCCTGTAATCCCAGCTACTCGGGAGAGAGGTTGGGGCAGGAGAATTGAACCCAGGAGGCAGAGGTTGCAGCGAGCCGAGATTGCACCACTGCACTCCAGCCTGGGTGACAGAGCAAGACTCAGTCTCGGAAAAAAAGAGAGACAGAGAAAGAGAGAGAGAGAGGGCTGACTCAATAATCAAATTTTAAAAAAAATTTTAAAAGGGGCCGGGCGCGGTGGCTCAAGCCTGTAATCCCAGCACTTTGGGAGGCCGAGACGGGCGGATCACGAGGTCAGGAGATCGAGACCA
>NW_012100098.1:2225877-2230036 GCF_000951045.1 Mandrillus leucophaeus | reverse complement strand
CGGGCGGATCACGAGGTCAGGAGAGCGAGACCATCCTGGCTAACACGGTGAAACCCCGTCTCTATTAAAAATACAAAAAATTAGCCAGGTGTGGTGGCGGGCGTCTGTAGTCCCAGCTACTGGGGAGACTGAGGCAGGAGAATGGTGTGAACCCAGGAGGCAGAGCTTGCAGTGAGCTGAGATTGTGCCACTGTACTCCAGCCTGGGTGACAGAGCAAGACTCCATCTCAAAAAAAAAATACAGTAGTCCCCCCTTATCTGTGGTTTTGCTTTCCCAGGTTTCAGTTACCCGTGGTCAACTGCAGTCCAAAAACATTAAATAGAAATTTAATAGAAAAAGAAAATTCCAGAAAGGAACAATTCATACATTTTAAATTATGTGCCGTTCTGAGTAGCGTGATGAAATCTCACACCCTGCTCCATCCTGCCTGGAAAGTGAATCATCCTTTTGTATCCATGCTATAAATGCTTAGTAGTTGGCTGTCAGAGTATCACCACACTTGTGTTCAAGTAACCCTTATTTTACATGACAATGGCCCCAAAGCACAAGAATGGTGATGCAATTTGGACATGCCAACAAGAAGTGCTTCCTTTAAGTGAAAAGGTTAAAGTTCTTGACTTAATAAAGAAAAAAAAAAAAAGAATTGTATACTGAGGTTTTTAAGATCTATAGTAAATAAGGTATTTTAAGCGAGAGGGACCACTTTCACATAACTCTTATTACAGTATATTGTTATAGTTGTTCTATTTTATTATTGTTAATCTCTTACTGTGCCTAATTTATAAGTTAAGCTTTATCCTAAGTATGTATGTACAGGAAAAAACGTAGTACAGATGGGGTTCAGTACTATCTGAGATTTCAGGCATCCGCTGGGGCTTTTGGAATGAATCCCCTGTGGAAAAGCGGGGACTACTCCACCACTGAACTGCCTGCGAAAAAGTGGCTAAAATGGTAATACCTGTACTATGTTTATTTTACCGTAAGTTTTAAAAAAAGAAAAAATGGCCAGGTACGGTGGCTCATGCCTGTAATCCCAGCACTTTGGCAGGCTGAGGCAGGCAGATCACTTGAGGCCAGGAGTTCGAGACCAGCCTGGCCAACATGGTGAAACCCCGTCTCTACTAAAAGTACACAAATTAGCTGGGCATGGTAACGCACGCCTGTAATTCCAGCTACTAGGGAGACTAAGGCAGGATAATTGCTTGAGCCCAGGATCGGAGGCTGCAGTGAGCTGAGATCAAGCCACCACACTCTAGCCTGGGCAACACAGCGAGACTTGGTCTCAACAACAATAATAATAATAATAAATAATAAAATTTTTTAAAATGTAAACAGTTCCGCTTTGCCGAGGTTCTAATCCCTCAGCTAGCTACCAAGGTATCGCCTTTTTTCCCTTGTGGGCAGGCTTATTCTGGAGGTCCTTTGCCCACCCGCTTCCTGAACATCCTCCAGGGTAAATTGTTTCTATAGCTTCACACATGGTATGAGGTATTCTACCTTTATCTAGAGCAGATACACATAGAAAAGGTACTCCACCCTTCTCTAAGATACCTGCTGCGCCCCTTTGCCAGTACGAACCTTGTCCATCTTTCAAGGGCAAGACTCAGATCCCTTCCTCGCCTACTCATGAAGCCTTTGCTGACCCATTTCTCCCCACTCTCCGCACCCCCCCAAGTTTTTTTTTTTTAGACAGGGACTTGCTCTGTCACCCAGGCCAGAGTGCAGTGGCATGATCTCGGCTCATTACAGCCTCTATCTCCTGGGCTCAAGGGATCCTTCCACCTTAGCCTTCGGAGTAGCTGGAACCACAGGTGTGTATCACCATGCCCGGCTATTTTTAAAATTTTTTTGTAGGGACGGGGTTTCGCCATATTGCCCAGGCTGATCTCGAACTCCTGAGCTCAAACAATCTGCCTGCCTTGACCTCTCAAAGTGCTGGAATTACAGGCATGAGCATCCACACCCGGCCATTTCTCTCTTTTATCTCTTTTCACCAGAAAACTAAAAGTCTGAATTGTGTGCATTACCAGTCACAGAGGACACTGTCTTAGACTTCCACTGGTGTTGTCACTCACCCGTTTCTACACAGTAAAAGCAGGGAATGTCTGTCTAATGACAAATGTGACTGTGTATAGGAAGACAAAGGTGTATAGACCAACCATTGTTCCTCTCCCTAACTAGCACATGCTGAGAATAGTCAATAAATAACTGATAGTTTGGCCGGCCCAGCCTGATAATGAACTAAAAGGTGGGCATCCATTCTTGTTCCTCTCCCTAACTAGCACATGCTGAGAATAGTCAATAAATAACTGATAGTTTGGCCGGCCCAGCCTGATAATGAACTAAAAGGTGGGCATCCATTCTTGTTCCTCTCCCTAACTAGCACATGCTGAGAATAGTCAATAAATCTGTCTCTTATACACATCTAGATGTGTATAAGAGACAGGACTCCTGACCTCGTGATCCGCCCGTGTTGGCCTCCCAAAGTGCTGGGATTACAGGCTTGAGCCACCGCGCCCGGCCGAAAGATGAGTTTCTAACAAGCACTCAGTACTAATAACCAATGTGACTGAGTGCTTACGAGATACTGCACACTCTTCTAGGTGTTTTATATGGGCTGTCTCATTTAATCTTCATAAATCATAAGATAGGTACTATTTTCCCTATTTTGTGAATGATGAACCTGGAGCTTAGAGGTTAGAAATACTATCTTTAGCAGGTTTTTAAAAAACGATTTCCCTGTTATCTTTGAAGATTCCTTTTCCACATTTAACTATAAGGCTTTCTGCTAATTCTTTGCCATAGCTATAAATTATTAGAGGGATGAAAGTAAAGCCCTTCCTTTAGGCTTATAAAATAATCAGTCTTCCTTCCTTCCTTTCTTCCTTTCCTTCCCTCTCTCCTCCTTCCCTCCCTCCCTCCCTATTTTTTGAGATGGGTCTCACTCTGTTGCCCAGGCTGGAGTGCAATGGCACAATCTCAGCTCACCTGTGCCTCCTGGGTTCAAGTGATTCCCATGCCTCAGCCTCCTGAGTAGCTGGGATTACAGGTGTGAAACCATCTCTCTATTAAAAATAAAAAACTAGCCTGGCTAATTTCTTTGTATTTTTAGTAGAGATGGGGTTTCACCATGTTGGCCAGGCTGGTCTCAAACTCCTGACCTCAGGTGATCCGCCCACCTCGGCCTCCCAAACTGCTGGGATTACAGACATGAGCCACCACACCTGGCCTCTTTCTTTCTTTTGAATTAGAGATGGGGGTCTCACTATGTTGCCCAGGCAAGTCTCAAACACCTGGCCTCAAGAGATCCTCTTGCCTCAGTCTCCCAAAGTCCTGGGATTACTGACATAAAATCATTGGATAAACCGAGGTTACAAAGCTTTAAGTGGTAGTGAAGTCACCATGTCCATGTGACTTCAGATTAAAACAGTACTAAGGGGCACACTCTAGAGTTCCTGCTTCCTCCCAGGCCTTTCCCGTGTGAGACAGGCGGAGAGAGGCAGGAGTCTTCCCACCAGGGCTGAGGCTTCCAGGACTGGTCTGGGGAAGGGAATGTTGACCAATTCTTTCTCACTGGGATTAGGAAAGGCCTTCGCCTACCTCTCGGAGAAGGAGTGGTCAGGAGGCTGGTCATTGTCACTAGTGGTTGAGTTCCTTGGAGAAGAGGCAGATCTGTAGGAAAAGGGGCAAAGACAGGAATGCAGCGGGTGAGCCCCTGGGGCTTCGAGTCTTGGAAGTCCCAGAAACGCCTCTGGTGCCAGGTTTTCCCAAGTCCCTTCCCCTTTTCCTCTTGCCCACTTCTGGTTTCCCTGAGTATCTTCTCAGGCTCCAAGTACCAACGGCTCTCCACAGGAGCAGTCTGAGGCCACGTGCACTTTACCGGGGTGTTACCTTCACACGCTCTCTCCCGATCCTTTCAATGGGCCACCAAATTTACCTCGGAGATCTCTCAAGGCCTGAGAAAGTCAGGCAAAGGTTCGCAAATCAGCAGCGGACCCAGTTTCGCCAAAGCGCGGTAACAGGTACCCTAGGGTTCCACAGCTCGGAGTTCTGGTGACGCCATCCACCAGGTGTCAGGAGAGGGCCGGGAAGGTTAGGACCCGCGCCTAGACTCCGGAGCGGATTGGGCGCAGCGCGGCAGCCGGGCCAGGACCGGGA
>NW_012100098.1:2219024-2225147 GCF_000951045.1 Mandrillus leucophaeus | reverse complement strand
GGGTGGGGGGCAGGCCGACGGGGTGGGACAGGAAAAGCGGAGAGAAACCGCCCTCTGCAGGTCCCCTCGGCTCCCCCGGGAGGAAAGGCAGCCTGCCCTTCTCCGATTGTCACTTTACTCTCCATCCGGAGCCGCTTCCTCTCTCGCCCCGAGGCTCGGGGTGGCGGGGGACCAGATTGGAGCCGCGGGCTAACTGGGATCAGTCCCATTTCCCTGGGCTTGATGTTCTCTGAATTTTTAGCTAACGTGGAAAGTTACATTTATTTGCATTTGTTTATCACTTGCTCACATAGGTCTGTGTCCCGAAGCTTGGCAGATGAGCGAACTTAGCCAGCATACCCCCGGCCGTGAAGCGGAAAGGTGAAGCGGGGAGAGCAACGAGCCTCTCCACCCCGCCCGCCCCCGGGTCTTGCCAGCTGGACGTTCTTGTGGGGCAGCATTGAGCAGCGGTTAGGAGTGTCGTGGACTTTGGATTCAAACAGCCCCAGCTCCTCTGCTTGCTAGCTGGGTGACTTTGGGCAAATTAACATCTCGAAAATCTGTTTCCTCATTCCTAAAATGCGGGGCTGAAAGTGATCATGCCTATAAAGCCATCTCATATCCATGGTTCTAGAGCATGGTGAGCACCTCAATTTGAATAATCAGTGCCATGCTCTAGTTACCTCTTGACTCACTCGTTTGTGGCAGGAAATGTTCCCAAATTAATAGAAGAATTCAGTGACTAAGAGGATGTAATAGTATATAACACAGGCACTGGAATCAGCTCTGCTGTGTGATCTTGGACAAGTTGCTTCTGTTTCATTTATCTGGGGCAATACCTGTCTGATAGAGTGACTGTCCGGACGAAATAAGTTAGTAAATATGTACTGTAAGGCATTAGAACCTTGCCTGGCACATAGTAAGTGCTCAGTAAACGCTAGCTCTTGTTATCTTGGCTTCCTGTTTAGGATTGAAACCCTTGTGATTATTCTTTCCCTCCCAGTGACAGACTTCTGTGCTTACTTCGCACTTCTGTGCTTTCTGTAGGTTTGTGAACCAGTATTTATACAGAAATACTTTCTATAGAAAGACAGGCATCATCAGATTGTGCATGTTAATCCGGGGAACAGACTGAAAGAGAAGGTCTCAGAGGAGAGAGGCATAAAGGGAGAAAACAAAACAAAGCCATAAGCAAAGCAAGAGTAGTTGCTTTTATTCCTAAAGTGTTTGTTATAAAAGAAACCAGAGGGCAGGGCAGTGTGGCTCACGCCTGTAATCCCAGCACTTTGGGAGGCCGAGGCTGGTGACTCACTTGAGGTCAGTAGTTTGAGACCAGCCTGGCCAACAAGGTGAAACCCTGTCTCTACTAAAAATACAAAATCTGCTGGGTGTGGTGGTGTACGCCTGTAATCCCAGCTACTTCAGAGGCTGAGGCAGCAGAATCGCTTGATCCTGGGAGGCAGAGGTTGCAGTGAGCCGAGATTACACCATTGCATTCCAGCCTGGGCAACAACAGCATAACTCCATCTCAAAAATAAATAAATTAAATAAATAAATAAATAAATAAAAAAGTGAAGAAATTCATTTTATGTAAATATATTGAGAAATATATGTAAATATATGCATGGGAAAATGCCATTCCAACCAAGAAAGGCAAAGAAAGTGACATGCTAGCTATGCATAAGTAACTTAATAAAAGAAAGGTGAGCCTGGCTTGTCCTCAGATAAGAGAATATCCAAGAGAAAAGGAAATTAAAATCCTAGAGGGCTAAATCCAAAAGAGGACAATTGCTGGCATTGACATACTTTAGCTGACCACCTTGATCATGAATTCCAGAAGTTGATATCGTTCTTGTACCTGGGTCTGTCTCTTTCACATTTTCTATTATGTGTTGAAGATTGTTTAGAACTACAGATTCAGCTGAGCGTGGTGGCTCACACTTGTAATCCCAGCACTTGGGGAGGCCAAGACGGGTGGATCACGAGGTCGGGAGTTTGAGACCAGCCTGGCCAACATGATGAAATCCTCTCTCTACTAAAAATATAAAAATACAAAAATTAGCTGGACGTGGTGGCAGGCACCTGGAATCCCAGCTACTCAGGAGGCTGAGGCAGGAGAATCGCTTGAACCCAGGAGATGGAGGTTGCGGTGAGCCGAGATTGTGCCACTGCACTCCAGCCTGGGCGACAGAGCTACACTCTGTCTCAAAAAAAAAAAACCAGACAGACTCAGAGGCTGTCTGGCTCAACTGACTGACTCTACTGATTTGCTGTAACTTCAACAATTTCAACAGTTGTTAGTAATGTTCTCTCAATAAGCATCTTTTTTTTTTTTCTTTAAAATGTGACTGGCGGGGCGCAGTGGCTCACGTCTGTAATCTCAGCACTTTGGGAAGCCAAGGCAGGCGGATCACCTGAGGTCAGGAGTTTGAGATCAGCCTGGCCAACATGGTGAAATCCCGTCTCTACTAAAAATATAAAAATTAGCGAGTGTGATGATGGGTGCCTGTAATCCCAGCTACTTGGGAGTCTGAGGCAGGAGAATCCCCTGAACCCAGGAGGTGGAGGTTGCAGGGAGCCAAGATCACACCAACCCACTCCAGCCTTGGCAACAGAGTGAGACTCTATCTCAAAAAAAAAAAAAAAAAAAAGTAACCTTACACCTATAATCTCAGCACTTTGGGAGGCCAAGGTGGGCAGATCACTTGAGCCTAGGAGTTTGAGACCAGCCTGGGCAACATGTTGAAACCCTGTCTCTACAAATACAAAAAAGTTAGGAGTTGTGGCATGCGCCTGCGGTCCCAGCTAGTCGGGAGGCTGAGGTGAGAGGATCACTTGAGCCCGGGGAGTAAAGGCTGCACTCCAGCCTGGGAGATACAGCAAGACCCTTTCCCCGCAACCAAAAAAAAGTAACCTTAGGGAGGGAGGTGGGGATGATTAATGGGTACAAAAAAAAAAAAAAAAGAAAGAAAGAATGAATAAGACCTTAAGACCTACTATTTGGTAGCACAACAGGGTGACTATAAATAATAACTTAATTGTACATTTAAAAATAACTAAAATAGTATAATTGGATTGTTTTTAACACAAATGCTTAAGGGGATGTATACTGCATTCTCCATGATATGATTTTATTATGCATTTGCATGCTTGTATCAAAACATATCATGAGGCTGGGCGGGTGGCTCACACCTGTAATCCCAGCACTTTGGGAGGCTGAGGTGGGTGGATCACGAGGTCAGGAGATCAAGACCATCCTGGCTAACGCGGTGAAACCCCGTCTCTACTAAAAATACAAAAAATTAGCCGGGCGTGGTGGCGGGCGCCTGTAGTCCCAGCTACTTGGCAGACTGAGGCAGGAGAATGGTGTGAACCTGGGAGGCGGAGCTTGCAGTGAGCCGAGATAGCGCCATCGCACTCCAGTCTGGGAAGATGCCGTCTCAAAAAAAAAAAAAAAATCTCATGCACCCCATAAATATATATATATCCTATGAACCCACACAAATTAAACATTAAAAAAATAAAAATAGGCCAGGCGCAGTGGCTCACGCCTGTAATCCCAGAACTGTGGGAGGCCGAGGCGGGCGGATCACAAGGTCAAGTGATCGAGACCATCCTGGCCAACATGGTGAAACCCCGTCTCTAATAAAAATACAAAAATTAGTCGGGCGTGGTGGCACATGCCTGTAATCCCATCTACTCAGGAGGCTGAGGCAGAAGAATCGCTTGAACCTGGGAGGCGGAGGTTTCAGTGAGCAGAGATCACACCGCTGCACTCCAGCCTAGCAACAGAGTGAGACTCCGTCTCAAAATAAATAAGTAATAATAATAAATAAAATGTAACCTTAAAAGGTTTGCCGATACTTGATTTTTTTTTAATTTTTATTTTTTACTTTTTTTTTTTTTTTTTGGAGACAGAGTATTGCTCTATCAGCCAGGCTGGAGTGCAATGGCGTGATCTCAGCTCACTGCAACCTCCACCTCCCAGGTTCAAGCAATTCTTCTGCCTCAGCCTCCCAAGCAGCTGGGATTACAGACATCTGCCATCGGGCCCAGATAACTTTTTGTATTTTTAGTAGAGACAGAGTTTCGCCATGTTGGCCAGGCTGGTCTCGAACTCCTGACCTCAGGCGATCCACCCACCTCGGCCTCCCAAAGCGCTCGGATTACAGGTATGAGCCAGCACGCCTGGACTGATACATGATTTTTTTTTTTAAGCTAGTCACATACCTCATTTTATTTTTTGAGATGGAGTCTCACTCTGTCGTCCAGGTTGGAGTGCAGTGTCTCCATCTCAGCTCACTGCAACCTCTGCCTCCTGGGTTTAAGTGATTCTCATGCCTTAGCCTCTGAAGTAGCTGGGATTACAGGTGTGCACCACCATGCCTGGCTAACTTTTGCATTTTTAGTAGACAGGGTTTCACCATGTTGGCCAGGCTGGTCTCAAACTCCTGACCTCGAGTGATCCACCCATCTCAGCCTCCCAAAGTGCTGGGATAACAGGCGTAAGCTACTGCTCCCGGCCAACATACCTCATTTTAAAAGTGTAGTCATACAGAAAAATAGGATCCAATATGCACATGCTCAGCCTCCAGTTTGGTGTAAAATAAAGACTATTGTAAGCAGGGTGCGTATTATGCTCTCTGGTGCATGCTGTTTATCTGGATATGTCATGTCTCGAGTTCTCTGCATGTCTTACCTAGTCTGTCAGTATGTCCTTCAAACTGCTGGAGGGCAGTGACTGGAGAATGCTCTTGCAATTAATTCTATGTAGAGAGGCATACAGATAGATGATGAATGAAGCCTTGTGATGGTAAACTACCAGTGTTCTCCAAGGATTAAATGCTAAACCTCAGAAACTGCAGCAGCCGTCCTTTTGTCAACAGACCTCAAGGGACCTCAGGGGAGGGACAAGAGATTCATCTCCACCCAGTTTTATTGGCCTTCAGCCCCACCTTGTGCTGCTGCCAGGATGGCAGTCTTTCCCCTGGACGTTACCATTTTGTCAGGGTAAACAAGCTGTTCCCCAAATGGCACCATCTACCCTTGGTAAGCATACAGGCCGTTTCCCCTGCCTCCTTGGAGCCCTCAGTAGGGTTATATGCAAACCAAGTGCCAACCTCACAATTTAGTAAAATTTTCCACTTCAGGTATGCCTCTATTGCAGCAGTTACTGCTTGTCTGCCCCACCAGACTGTAAGTCCCTAGAAGTCTCTGGCACATGCCAAAGAGGATCAGTCTCCTGAGGAGAGGAGGGAAAGCCCTGGAGAGAAAAGGGTTGAGGGCCTTGTGCAGCTAGGAGCCTCTGTTCCCAGCATTTCCCCTGTATCACTCGCAGCAGTGATTCTGAATGCCAAGGGAGTGGAATATCTTTATTTTATTTTATCTTATTTATTTATTTAATCTTTTGAGATGGAGTCTTGCTTGGTCACCAGGCTGGAGTACAGTGGCACAATCTCAGCTCACTGCAACCTCCACCTCCTGGGTTCACACGATTCTCCTGCCTCAGCCTCCCGAGTAGCTGAGACTACAGGCATGTGCCACCACACTGAATTAATTTTTAATTTTTATATTTTTAGTAGGGACGGGGTTTCACCATGTTGGCCAGGATGGTCTTGATCTCTTGACCCTGTGATCCGCCCGCCTTGACCTCCCAAAGTGCTGGGATTACAGTCATGAGCCACTGTGCCTGGCCCTGGAGTGGAACACTTTTTAGGAGAGCCATGAAAAAGGACAGGCAGTAGGGCTTTTATAATTTGAAGAACAACTCTCCTCTCAGGGAAATGCAAGCACCTCTCCATTACTGCTGTATACAGTAGAGATCCTTTGAAGATGAAGATGATCCTTTTCTTTTTTCCTTTTTTTGAGACTGGGTCTCGCTCTGTTGCCCAGGCTGGCTGGAGTACAATGAATGGTGTGATCAAAGATCACCGCAGCCTTGATGTGGGGCTCAAGATACCCTCCGGCCTCAGCCTCTAGAGTGGCTTGGGCTACAGCCATGTGCCACCACACCTAGCTAATTTTTTATTTCTTGTGGAGATGGGGTTTTGCTTTGTCACCCAGGCTGGCCTTGAACTCTTGGGCTGAAGCGATCCTTGAGCCTTGGCCTCCCAAAGCAAAGATGATGCTTTTTTTTTTTTTTTT
>NW_012100098.1:2184052-2217374 GCF_000951045.1 Mandrillus leucophaeus | reverse complement strand
AAAAAAAAAAAAAAAAAAAATTCATTCTCCTTACCATGCTCCCCTCCTATCACTGGTCTTCTTCCCGTCATAGGCACTAACATGTCTGGTAATAGTGCCAGTCACGGTTCGCCATTTCCCTGGCCATAGGATGGACATATCATGCAAACTGGGCCAGTTGAGTTTTCTCTAAGGAATGTAGATCTGGAGAAAACACAGTGGCGGAAGGTAGCAGCTGCTGGAGGGGCTGTCCACATATTCTTGCTGCAGACATCTGGGGGCTGGCTCTTGTCCTTCTTGCAGCCTGGTTCTTCTTTTTGCTCTGTGAGCTGTGTAATATCAACACATCCTTTTTTTTTTTTTTTCTTTTTTGAGACAGGGTCTCACTCTGTTGCTCAGGCTAGAGTACAGTGGCACAATCTCAGCTCACTGCAACCTCTGGCTCCCACAAGCAATTCTCAGTGCCTCAGCCTCCAGATTAGCTGTGACTACAGGCTCGCAACACCATGCCCAGCTAATTTTTGTTATTTTTTGGTAGAGACGGAGTTTCATCGTGTTGCCCAGGCTGGTGTCAAACTCCTGGGCTTTGCCATGAGATCAGAAGCGATCTGCCCATGTCAGTTTCCCAAAGTGCTGGGATTACAGGCATGAGCCGCTGTTCCCAGCCCCAACATACCCATTTTTTTTCAGTCTCGCTCTGTTGCCCAGGCTGGACTGCAGTGGTGCAACCATGGCTCACTGCAACCTCTGCCTTCCAGGCTCAAGCGATCCTCCCATCTCAGCCTCCCAAGTAGCTGGGACCACAGGTACATGCCACCAGGTGTGGCTAATTTTTTGTAGAGATGGGGGTCTCACTATGTTACCCAGGCTGGACTTGAACTCCTGAACTCAAGCAATCCTCCAGCCTCTGTTTCCCAAAGTGCTGGGATTACAGGTGTGAACCACCACGCTCAGCCCCAATATATCCTTTATTACTTAATTTTGTCAGTTTGTTGCTTGCAACCAGAGAACCCATATAAATGTACTTCTTTCTGTGGTCACTGTTAGAGGGAAAGACACCACCAAGTTCTAGTCTCTCAAGCCTAACTTAGAAAAATTCCTGGCCAGGTGTGATGGCTCGCACCTGTAATCCTAGCACTTTGGGAGGCCGTGGCGGGTGGATCACCTGAGGTCAGGAGTTCGAGACCAGCCTGGTCAACATGGTGAAACCCTGTCTCTACTAAAAATACAAACAGTTACCCGGGCGTGGTGGTGGGCACCTGTAATCCCAGCTACTTGGATGCTTGGACAGGGAATCACTTGAACCAGGGAGGCGGAGGTGGCAGTGAGCCAAGACTGCGCCATTGTACTCCAGCCTGGGCAACAAAGCGAGACTCCATCTCAAACAAAACAAAATGAAACAAAACAAAAACACCTCAGTTTTCATCATGTGTCCCCTTCTGGCCCATCACTAAATCTTGCCCATTCTGCTCCCTGCTCAATAGTCTATCTCATTAAAGATCTTATTTTTACCCCCCTCATCATTATTTCCCTCGTTCCTAGTACTAGTACTCAGTGCTTGGTAGACAGTTGATGCTCAGTAAATGCTTGCAGAATGACTGAACTAATGGTGATATCATCACTTTAAAAACAAGAGCAAGGATGGAAGGGTTTTGGCATTTATGTGGCATTTATCAAGGTGGCAGGACTTCAGAGCTATTTTGAAAATGTTTTCACAAATATTTTCATATAAAGTAATGATAGGACTTGAATCCAAGACTTCCTTTTTTAATTTTTTTTTTTTTTGTTGAGACAGTGTCTTGCTTTGCCACCCAGGCTGTGCAATCTTGGCTCACTGCAACCCCTGCCTCCTGGGTTCAAGCAATAATCCTGCCTCAGCTTCCCGAATAGCTGGGACTACAGGTGCGTGCCACCACGCCCAGCTAATTTTTGTATTTTTAGTAGAGATGGGGATTCACCATGTTGGCCAGGTTGGTCTTGAACTCTTGACCTCGTGATCCACTTGCCTCACCCTACCAAAGTAGCTGGGATTATAGGTGTGAGCCACCGTGCCCGGCCATTTTTCTTTTTTTTTTAAGACAGGGTCGGCTGGGCGCGGTGGCTCAAGCCTGTAATCCCAGCACTTTGGGAGGCTGAGACAGGCGGATCATGAGGTCAGGGGATCGAGACCATCCTGGCTAACACGGTGAAACCCCGTCTCTACTAAAAGAAATACAAAAAACCAGCCGGGCGAGGTGGTGGGCGCCTGTAGTCCCAGCTACTCGGGAGGCTGAGGCAGGAGAATGGCGTGAACCCGGGAGGCGGAGCTTGCAGTGAGCTGAGATCCGGCCACTGCACTCCAGCCTGGGCGACAGAGCGAGACTCCGTCTCAATAAAAAAAAAAAAAACAAAAAACAAGACAGGGTCTCCCTCTGTCACTCAAGTTGGCATGCAGTTGTGTGATCGTTGCTCCTTGCAGACTCAACCTCCCAGGCTGGAGTGACCCTCCCTCCTCAGCCTCCTAAGTGGCTGGGAGTATAGGTGCGCTCTACCGTGCCTGGCCTAGTTTTTAAATTTTTTGTAGAGATGGGAGTCTATGTTGCCCAGGCTGGTGTCAAACTCCTGGGCTCAAGTTATCCTCCCGCCTCAGCCTCCCAAAGTGCTGGGATTAAAGGTGTGAGCCACTATACCCAGCCCTTTAAAATTTTTTTTAAAAATAAGAGATGGAGGTCTTACCATCTTGCCCAGGTTAGTCTCCAACTCCTGGGCTCAAGCAGTCTTCCCCCGTTGGCCTCCCAAAGGAATCCAGGACTTCTGACTCCAAATTTCATGCCATTTCCAGGATATGATTTTTTTTTTTTTTTTTTTTGAGACAGAGTTTCATTCTTGTTGCCCAGGCTGGAGTGCAATGGCATGATCTTGGCTCACTGTAACCTCCGCCTCCTGGGTTCAAATGATTCTCCCACCTCAGTCTTCCAAGTTGCTGCGGTTACAGGCATGCACCACCACACCCAGCTAATTTTGTATTTTTTAGTAGAGACAGGGTTTCTCCATGTTGGTCAGGCTGGTCTGGACTCCCGACCTCAGGAGATCCACCCGCCTCGGCCTCCCAAAGTACTGGGATTACAGGCACGAGCCACGGCACCCAGCGGATATGATTGTTATTATTATACTTTGTATCCTTTCAGTTTCATATCTTCCTCTCTTACGCTCAGACCCTTACTCATATCAAGTACTAAACTGTAAACACTAGATCTAGCTCTAAAATGTTATTACCCCTTTCCAAGTGTATCTGCTTATCAACCAAAGTGGGAAGTACATGCTGGATTAAGGAGAAGAGTCTGTGGCCCTTGGTATCATAAAAGAATTACAGTCAGGAGTTAGGGTGAGCTGGGTGACTAAAGCTTTCTGAACGTGGGGCAGAATCAATAACTGTACCTAAGTGGAAAACGGTGTGCTGGGCTGGAACAATGCCCTGTGTCAAATAAACAATCCACAGATAGTCAGAATCAGACTTTATTTAACAATCTGAAAATGTGATCTTCTGGCTTTAAGTCTTGCAAAATGGGTCATAAGTCAAAGACAGATTTGTTCACTATCCTGAGTATGTGTGGTTATGTCTCTGTGTAGACAAGTGTCTGTGTCTATAGATACTTTTGGTTTTTATAGTGATTAAAGCTCCACTTTAGTTAATGTATAAAGTCTTATTCTAATAATGCTAAAACCAGAATTAAATATTTTCTGAATCTAATGTTCTCTTCTCCCCAGCTGCCTCCCTCCATCCCTCCCACAAGACTGCTCCTCCACCTTGATTAATGCCAGGTCTTTAGACAGCACCAGCATTCCCACTGAGAACCCAGGAACGGATACTGGCTCTTATATCCCTCTGACCTATACCCTCTGGTTGAAGAGCTTCTCTGGGGAGGCGTGGGGCAGGGGGATTCTTGGCAGTTTCTCTTCAGAGTTGTGGATTTTCACTTGTAGACACCTGGAAAGTAAACATGATTGTGTTAGGTGTTGACCTGCCTTCCCACCAACCACTTATGGAGGGGTTAAACTCAATCTGCTTCTACTGAATTATACTTCATGTAATGCCACTGGTCTCTCTTGAGGGAGGCAATGTGAAACTGGTTGTTGGGATTATTGCAAGGACTTGCTGCAGATATTGTTCATTACATCATTCACAATCTCTTTAAGATGTTTCACAGGAGAATTTCCTTTTTTTTTCTTTTCGACACATAGTCTTGCTCTGTCTCCCAGGCTGGAGTGTAGTGGCACAATCACAGTAACTGTATGTAGCCTTGAACTCCAGGGCTCAAGTGATCTCACCTCAGCCTCTGAGTAGCTAGGACTACAGGCGCACACAACCATGCCTGGCTAATTTATTTAAAAAAATTTTGGGCCGGGCACAGTGGCTCACGCCTGTAATCCCAGCACTTTGGGAGGCTGAGGTGGGTGGATCACGAGGTCAGGAGATCGAGAGCATCCTGGCTAACATGGTGAAACCTCATCTCTACTAAAAATACAAAAAATTAGCTGGGCGTGGTGGCGTGCGCCTGTAGTACCAGCTACTCGGGAGGCTGAGGCAGGAGAATGGCGTGAACCCGGGAGGCGGAGCTTGCAGTGAACCGAGATCGCACGACTACACTCCAGCCTAGGCAACAGAGTGAGACTCTATCCCCCCAAAAATAAATAAATAAATAAATAAATAAAAATTTTGTTGTCTAGAATGGTCTTGAACTCCTGGGCTCAAGTGATCCTCCCACTTCAGCCTCCCAAAGTGTTGGGATTGCAGGTGTGAGCCACGGCACCCAGCCTCTTTTTCATCTTAGTAGGAGTTGTTCTCTTAAGGAATGAGCATCATGAATTGGGTTAACTGATCAGGTTTTTCTCTTCTTGGATTTTAGAAAGTCTGGAACTAATTTCATGGTCATCCTTAGTAAGCTTATTTTATAGAATGCATTTTTTATACTTGCCTAATTCATGGCTCCATTTTATATCACTATCCTGTCTCATATAATTCTGAGTTTTTCTGCTATATGTTGTGTATATGTGTGTATGTTAATATAATAAACATATATATATGCAGTTCACGTGCCACATAATGATGTTTTGATCAACAATGGACTCTATATACAAAGGTGGTCCCATAACATTATAATGGAGCTGAAAAATTTCTATTGCCTAGTGACGTGGCTGCTATTGCTAACATTGTAGCCTTCATAACATCACAGCACAACACATTACTCACACATTTGTGATGATGCTGGTATAAACAAACTTACAGTGCTGCCAGCTGTAAAAAGTACAGCACATGCAATTATGTACAGTACATAATACTTGATAACAATAAACAACTATATTACTTGATTTTTTTTTTTTTTTTTTTTTTGAGATGGAGTCTTGCTCTGTCACCCAGGCTGGAGTGCAGTGGCGCGGTCTCGGCTCACTGAAAGCTCCACCTACCGGATTCACACATTCTCCTGCCTCAGCCTCCCGAGTAGCTGGGACTACAGGCGCCTGCCACCGTGCCTGGCTAATTTTTTGTATTTTTAGTAGATACGGGGTTTCACCGTGTTAGCCACCGTGTTAGGTTAGTTAGATAACCCCGAGTTATCTAACTCGGGGGTTCACCAAGTTAGATCTCCTGACCTCGTGATCCACCTGCCTTGGCCTCCCAAAGTGCTGGGATTACAGGCGTGAGCCACCGTGTCCAGTCACTTGATGTATTTAATATACTATGCTTTTAAAAATAATTTTCTATATATATTATTTTTGAAACAGAGTCTCACTCCATCACCCAGGCTGGAGTGCAGTGGCACAATCCTGGCTCACTGCAGCCTCCATGTCCTGGGTTCAAGTGATTCTCATGTTCTCATGCCACAGCCTTCCAAGTAGATGGGATTACGGGTGCATGCCACCATGCCTGGCTAATTTTTGTATTTTTAGTAGAGATGGAGTTTCACCATGTTGGCCAGGCTAGTCTTGAACTCCTGGCCTCAGGTGATCTGCCTGCCTCAGCCTCCCAAAGTGTTGGGATTACTGGCATGAACCACCACGCCAGGCCTACAATACTTTTTATTATTATTTCAGTGTGTATTCCTACTTATTAAAAAAAAAGTTTTGCTTATTGGCCAGGTGTGGTGACTCACGCCTGTAATCCCAGCATCCCAGCACTTTGGGTGGCTGACGCGGAAGGATCATGAGGTCAGGTGTTCGAGACCAGCCTGACCACCACGGTGAAACCCCGTCTCTACTAAAAATACAAAAATTAGCCAGGCGTGGTGGCGCCACCGGCTGTAATCCCAGCTACTCAGGAGGCTGAGGTAGGAGAATCGCTTGAACCCAGGAGGCGGAGGTTGCAGTGAGCTGAGATTGTGCCACTGTACACGGCACTCCAGCCTGGGCGACAGAGAGAGACTCCATCTCAAAAAAACAACAACAACAAAGTTCTGCTTATTAAAAAAAACATTAACTGTAAAACAGCCTCAAGCAGATCCTTCAGGAGGAGGCGTTGTTATTACAGGAGATGACAGGTCCATTTGTGGTAGTGCCTCGAAGACCCTTCTAGTGGGACAAGATGGAAAGGTAGAAGACAGTGATATGGGTGATCCTGACCCTAGGCCAATTAGTATGTTTGTGTGTTTTTATTTATTTGTTTATAGATGGTGTCTCGCTACGTTGCCCAGGTTGTATTTGAACTCGTGGGCTCAAGTGATCCTCCTGCCTCAGCCTCCTACATAGCTGGAACTACTATAGGTACATGCCACCACACCCAGCTCTGTCTTAGTTTTTAACAAAAAAGTTTTAAAAGGAAACAGAAAAAATATGGAAAAAAAGCTTATAGAATAAGGACATAAAGAAAATTTTTTTTTTTATTTTTTTGAGACGGAGTCTCGCTCTGTCGCCCAGGCTGGAGTGCAGTGGCCGGATCTCAGCTCACTGCAAGCTCCGCCTCCCGGGTTTACGCCATTCTCCTGCCTCAGCCTCCCGAGTAGCTGGGACTACAGGCGCCCGCCACCTCACCCGGCTAGTTTTTTTGTATTTTTTAGTAGAGACGGGGTTTCACTATGTTAGCCAGGATGGTCTCGATCTCCTGATCTTGTGATCCGCCTGTCTCGGCCTCCCAAAGTGCTGGGATTACAGGCTTGAGCCACCGCGCCCGGCCATAAAGAAAATATTTTTGGCCAGGTGTGGTGGCTCATGCCTGTAACCCCAGCACTTTGGGAGGCCAAGGCGGGCGGATCACCTGAGGTTGGGAGTTCAAGACCAGCCTGACCAACATCGAGAAACCCCGTCTCTACTAAAAATACAAAATTAGCTGGATGTGGTGGCGCATGCCTGTAATCCCAGCTACTCAGGAGGCTGAGACAGGAGAATCGCTTGAACCTGGGAGGCCAAAGTTGTGGTGAGCTGAGATCATGCCATTGCACTCTAACCTGGGCAACAAGAGTGAAACTCCATCTCAAAAAAAAAGAAAAATATTTTTAATGGTGTAGCTTAAGTGTATAGTGTTTATAGTCTACAGTAGTGTACAGTAATGTCCTAGGCCTTCACATTCACTCACCACTCACTGATTCACCCAGAGCAGCTTCCACTCCTGCAAGCTTCACTCATGATAGTGCCCTATACAAGTGTATCACTTTTTATCTTTTATAGGTATTTTTACTCTACTTTTCTACGTTTAGATACACAAATATTAACCACTGTGTCACAACTGCCTACAGAATTCAGTAAAGTAACATGCTGTATAGGTTTGCAGCCCAGAAGCAATAGGCTATACCATACAGCCACACATAATGACAAAATCGCCAAATAATGCATTTCTCAGGGCCTATCCCTGTTGTTGAGCAACACATTACTGTATAATATGACCTTTTTGTATTTTTAAAAAATATCTTAACCTCTTTAATTCGTTTTTGAAATAACTTGAGATTTAATTAAATAAATACCTAGAAGATAGGGCCAGTTTAAGGTCAAGTATAGGGAAATGGGCACAGAGACACCATGAAGTCCCAGTTCATTCTTGCTTCTTCTGGTTCCCACCTGCTTGACTGCCCTAAGGGTATGGTTCCCTGCTGGATTCCCCTTATAGCCTGTAGTGAAGATTCCAGCCTGTTCCCAAACCCCTGTCAACCTAATGCCCAATCTATTCTCTGTATATCTGGTCTTACCTCTTCTTGAGGTTCAGGTGCTGTGAGGTTGTTGTTTTCTGGTACCGCGGAGACTTGAAGCTGGCCTTGGCCCTACAAAGAGAAGAGTTCTGTCAGTAAGAGGTGGCTCAACCTTTCCAGCCTCTCAGCGTAGAAGTGTCTTCTGTGCCTTATACTTTACAAGGGTCTCAGTATTTGTACTATTACAAAGGGCAAAATACAATGTTGTTTCACCAGAGCCTGAAGGCATCGGGAAAGGCTTTCATCCATCCTCTTTTACAGATGAAGAAACAAGAAACTAAGATTCAAAGGGTAAAAAGACTTGCTGGGACAGGAAACCAGGTCTTTGGATTCCAGAGCTGTTTCCACGATCAAACACCATGTAATCTGTGTGACATGGTGTGGATGTGTATCTATAAGGGAGTGCGAGGTCTTAAAATGACTACCTGCCATTTTTAGATGAACCCTCCTCAAGAACATATTGCAACTCTCACACTTAAGTGATCCTAATCTATGACACGCAGTTAGGAGAAGCAAGTGGTAAAATGATTTCTTTGGGAAAAATTTTAGGTTCTGAGATGGGAACCCAATGTGTAGGAAGCCCGGTCTAGGCCATGTGCAGGGGTGCTGTAGTCCCAGCTCATTGAGAGGCTGAGGCAGGAGGATCACTTTGGGCCAGGAGTATCAAGGTTGCAGTGCACTATGATTGCACCTGTGAATACCAACAGCACTCCAGCCTGGGCAACATAGTGAGATCATCTCTAAAAATATAAATTTTAAAAAAAGAAAGAAAGCCCTGACTAGAAACTGCTATGCTAGGGGAAGACCCTGTGAGGTTTAAAACAAGTTTTTAAAAAATGAAATTTAATTTACAAACTATAAAATCCATATTTTAAAAACAGAACCAATTTCTTTTTAATTTTTTTCTTTTTCTTTTTTTGGGAAGGAGTCTGGCTCTTTCACCTAGGCTGGAGTGCAATGATGTGATCTCAGTTCACTGCAACCTCTGCCTCCCAGGTTCAAGTGATTCTCCTGCCTCAGTCTCCCAAGTAGCTGAGATTACAGGCTCCCACCACCATGCCTGACTTTTAGTAGAGATGAGGTTTCACTCTGTTGGCCAGGCTGGTCTCAACCTCCCGACCTCAAGTGATCCACCCCCTCAGCCTCCCAAAGTGTTGGGATTACAGGCGTGAGCCATGGCACCTGGCCAACAGAACAAATTTCTAGCAATGTGATAGTCACTTGAAATTCCATGATTTCTCCTTCAAGGACATTTTCTTTCTTCTTACTCCCTCCTCCCTTTCCAGGTCATGAATTAGCTCAAAGGTGATGTTACATCACCTCCCAGAAAGTTAACAAAACGTTCCATCTCTCTGAGATGATTCAAATGGTAAGCAAGAACAGATTTTTTCCCAGTAATTTTTTTTCAAAAATGGCTATGTTTTTTCCCAGTTATATTTATATTTACCCATTTTTACATGTGACATGTCCATAATTCTGCCTGAGAGAAAATATGATTTATAATGCATCTGCAAGGGAAGTGAGCATACATAGGCTTCAGAGGATTGATGACACGAATAGGCTAGGATCTAAGATGCTCTAGTTTCTTAATTCTGTAGCAAAAATATTTCTCCTTAGCTGATGAACAAAGCAGTCCCACCAGAGAGGCTAAGAGTAAGGAAGTATTATAAATCTCAGATATAAGGAGGAAGACACAGGGGAAAGGAAAGTATATCCTGTACCTCTTTTTCAGGGATGACAGTGTTACTAGCCTGTTTGTTAAAATGGTCAGAAAGAGTCTTGGCTCCTATAAACTCTTCCCTTCAAAAAGATTACTCAAAGAATGCGAGCTTGTTTTGTCATTCCCCAGAGGCAAACAAAAGGTCACTCTATTACTGTCTCCATCTAAAATCATATAATACATTATAAAACCAAACTGAAATCAATCCAACCACTGAGTTGTTCTTTTCAGTGCAGAAAAATGAGAAGTAGCTATACTTACCTACTCAAAACTCTGCATTTATCCTGCGCTTATTCACTATCCACATGTCCTGCCTATCTCTCTCCATCGGCACAGTTGCCTCAGACTAGAACCCGACCAAGGAAAAGTTATTTTTATTATTAATTTAAAAAATATTTTTTTGAGATGGGGTCTCACTCAGTTGCCCAGGCTGTAGTGCAGTGGCGTGATCACGGCTCACTGTACCCTTGACCTCCCTGGGCTCAGGTGATCCCACCTCAGCTTCCCAAGCAGCTGAGGCCATAGGCATGTGACACTATGCCTGGCTAATTTTTGTATTTTTTGTAGAGATGGGTTTTTCCTATGTTGCCCAGGCTGATCTTAAACTCCTGGGGTCAAGTGATCCACCTGCCTCAGCCCCCCACAAAGTGCTAGGATTACAGCCACTTTGGGAGGTTGAGGCACTGCACCCAGATCTTTTCATTAAAATTTTTTTAAAGAGATGAGATCTCACTGTGTTGCCGAAGCTGGAGTGCAGTGGCTGTTCACAGGTGTGATCATAGCATACTACAGTGTTGAACACCTGGGCTCAAGTGATCCTCCCGCCTCAGCCTCCTGAGTAGCTGGGATTACAGCTTTGCACCACTGAGCCTGACTTAAGGAGAAGTTTTTTTTTTTTTTTTGAGACAGAGTTTGCTCTTGTTGCCCAGGCTGGAGTCCAATGGCGAGATCTTGGCTCACTGCAACCTCTGTCTCCTGAGTTCAAGCAATTCTCTTGCCTCAGCCTCCTCAGTAGCTGGGATTTCAGGCGCATGCCACCATGCATGGCTAATTTTTGTATTTTTAGTAGAGACGGCATTTCACCATGTTGACCAGACTGGTCTCGAACTCTTGACCTCCTGACCTCAGCTGATCCACCCACCTTGGCCTCCCAAAGTGCTGAGATTACAGGCGTGAGCCACTGCGCTCGGCCTAGGAAAAGTTTTATATCTTGCTCTGTTAGGGCCCTCAGTGCTTCATGTGAATCAGGACTGAGGGCCTCTGAAAGATATACTTCTGGAAAAAGAAAAATAAATTTTAATATGTAAAAACAATAGGGCATAATCATGTAGATGACTTAGGCTTTTAGTACCTCTGAGGAGTCAACTGAGATAAGTTTATCATCCTCTTCCTTGTCTTCCATCTTCTTTGCCTCTCCAGCCTCTGAAGCAATCTGTGAATCAAAGTGAACAGTGGAGGAGAGAGTCCCACACCTTCCCATCCTGGGGGCCATCCCTGTGCCCCTGGTCCATATTAGCTCCTCTCAGATAGCAGGAGGCTCCTGAGGTAGCCTCGGTCAGACACAGGCAGTAGTAGGGTAGAATGACCTGATGAGCGCCAGATATCTCACACACTTCTCCCAGATACACACATGGCTCATGTGCTAGCCTTCTGCATTGCTCACGTCACTGCTGACTGCTCTATAAACTTGCAACTCAGCTCCCACTCCCTGTGCCCTTCCCTACTTAATTTTTCTTTGTATCATTTATCATTACTAGATTGTAATTTTATTTATTCTTTTTTTTTTTTTTTTTTTGAGATGGAGTCTCGCTCTGTTGCCCAGGCTGGAGTGCAGTGGCGCAATCTCGGCCCACTGCAAGCTCCGCTCCTGGGTTCACGCCATTCTCCTTCCTCAGCCTCCCGAGTAGCCGGGATTGCAGGCACATGCCACAACGCCAAGCTAATTTTTTGTATTTTTAGTAGAGACGGGGTTTCACCATGTTGGCCAGGATCTCCTGGCCTCACGTGATCCGCCCACCTCAGCCTCCCAAAGTGCTGGGATTACAGGCATAAGCCACCGCGCCCGGCCCTTAGCTCTTAACATCAAGGAAAGAGAACTAATTCTTAAGGCAGCCCATCCCATTTTTTTTTTGGTCAGCCCCTTGTGTCTCCTTTGCCCTTCCACAATATTTTTTTTTCCATCCCATTTTAAAAATTGAGCTAATTGTTGAAAGTTCCTCTTGTATTGATCCAAAATGTATCTTAAAAAAAAGTATACATAGTTTTTTATGCCTCTGCCCTCTGGAGTGTCACAGAACAAGTCAAATCCCTATATGATAGCCTTTCCATATAATGTGACTAGAATATGACTTGAGGCCCAGCACGGTGGCTCACACCTGTAAGCCCAGCACTTTGGGAGACAGAGACGGGAGGATCACTGGAGCCTAGGAGTTTGAAACCAGCCTGGGCAACATGGCGAAACCCCATCTCTACCAAAAATACAAAAATGAGGCAGGCGTGGTGGTATGCGCCTGTAGTACCAGCTACTTGGGAGGCTAAGGAGGGAAGATCACTGGGGCCCAGAGAGGTCAAGGCTGCAGTGAGTTGTGATCGTGCCACTGCACTTCAGCCTGGGTGACAGAGTGAGACTCTGCCTCAAAAGAAAGAAAGAAAGAAAAAGAGTATGACTTGATTTACAGATCCTTCACAGAACTAGTTGCTCTTCAATGGGTTGGCATCTCTCAATTTTTTTTTTCAAAAGCCTTAAAAATTTTTTTTTTGAGAAAGGGTCTCACTCTGGTGCTCAAGCTGGAGTGTAGTGGTGCTCACTGCAGCCTCAACCCCATAAGCTCAAGCAATCCTCCTGCCTCAGCCTCCCAAGTAGGGAGCAGCCTTTTTAAAAGACTGTCTTTTTTGCTTTACTTCCCTCTGTGAGTTCCTGCTTCTAGGTCTTCTCATCAGAGAAGACACACTCTGGAAATTTGCTGCCATTTTTTTCAGGGTCTATTTACCATAGTCACAGGTATAATGAAATGAAGTGAGACTCACCCTCCTGCCCCCACTAAAGAAGGTAAAGCTCAGGATTCCAACTATTGGTTCTTTATTGGTTTAAATTTATTACTTATTTTTTAATTTTTTAAATTTTGTGTTAATTTTTTTTTAACTTTTCCTTTTTCTTTTCTTTTCTTTGAGACATAGTCTTACTCTGTTGCCCAGGCTGTAATGCAGTGATATGACCTCGGCTTACTGCAACCTCTGCCTCCTGGGTTCGAGTGATTCTAGTGTTCTTGTGCCTCAGGTCTTCCAAATAGCTGAGACTACAGACACCACCATGCTTGGCTAAGTTTTGTATTTTTAATGGAGACAGGGTTTCACCATGTTGGCCAGGTTGGTCTTGAGCTCCTGGCCTCACGTGATCTGCCCGCCTCGGCCTCCCAAAGTGCTGGAATTACAGGTGTGAGCCACGACGCCCGGCTTCAACTATAGGTTCTTTATACTAGGAACTCCCAGAACTTGGAGGAAAAAAAATTAGTAAGAATCTGCTCATTAACACTACTAGAGATAAGCACCTTATAGAAGTCAATTACTGGCTGGGTGCGATGGCTCACGCCTATAATCCCAGCACTTTGGGAGGCCGACGCTATCTCTACCGGGGGTAGATCACAAGGTCAGGAGTTTGGGACCAGCCTGACCAACATGGAGAAACCAGCCTGGCATGGTGGCTCACGCCTGTAATCCCAGCACTTTGGGAGGATGAGGAGGGTGGATCACGAGGTCAGGAGATCGAGACCATCCTGACTAACATGGTGAAACCCCGTCTCTACTAAAAATACAAAAAATTAGCCAGGCGTGGTGGCAGGTGCCTGTAGTCCCAGCTACTTGGGAGGCTGAGGCAGGAGAATGGCTTGAACCCGGGAGGCGGAGGTTGCAGTGAGCCAAGATTGCGTCACTGCACTCCAGCCTGGGTGACAGAGCGAGACTCCATCTCAAAAAAAAAAAAAAAAAAAAGCCAATTACCCTAAAAGTAGATTACTAAATTGCTATGAAGACATGAAACAATCCCCAGAATCCAAAAAGGTGTCCAAGAGCATTCTGACTATAGTAAAGATACCTACATGGAGGTTATAAAAGGATATAAAGACACTACCAGAGCTGGGTGCAGTGGCTCACATCTGTAATCTCAGCACTTTGGGAGGCCAAGACAGGAGGATCACTTGAGACCAGTAATTCAAGACCGGCCTGGGCAACATAAGGAGACCCTATCTCTACCGGGGGAGGATCACTTGAGCTTGAGAGGTCGAGGCTGCAATGAGCTGTGATCACACCCCTACACTCCAGCCTGGGTGCCAGAGTGAGACCCTAACTTAAATAAATAAATAAATTAAATTAAATTAAATACCCAACCAGAACTACTCTTACCTGAGATGTCATTAAGGTGGGGGAAGTACAAAGTTCTTCGGGGTTCTGATTGTGCATGTTTTCATTTTCTTTGGCCTCAGGAGTTCTTACTGGCTTCTCTGGTGTTTCTGGATTAGGAGAGACCTCTAGGGAGGTCCTAGGACTTGGAGTCCCAGTCCCCAAGGAGGCCCTAGGGCTGGTGGGTGAACCCCCTCCAGAGGCTGGAGGGCTGGAGGGTATGTTCCCTGAGGAGGGCCTGGGGCTTGCAGTGGCTCTAGGTGGAGGAGGCCTACTAGGGGGTGCTGAGGTCCTCTGGAGAGAGGCTCTCTTCTTTGGTTGTTCGGATCCTTCACTTGCGGCGCGGGTTCGGAGGACTACTTCTGCGGCAGATGATGAAGGCTGCCCTGAAGGGCTCAGGGCTCCACCAGGTGATGGAGCTGGGGAGCTGGGGAGAACTTCCTCCTGGGACTTGACACTCTCAATGGTAAGAGAGGGCTGGGCCTGGGCGGGGCCATTGCAGGCTGGTAGAGGCTCTTCTTCCTCAGAGGAGCTTGCTTCAGATCCTTCCTTCTCTATTTCCTCATCTTCTAAGAGCTCCTTGATCTCAGAACTGTCGTCCCCCTGGGCTGCATCAGGTGCCAGATCTTCAGTTGCTGAGACAGATTCACTCTCACTCTTCAAGGAAAGTGTAGAGGGACTAGTAGGTGAGGTAAGAGGACTGGAGACCATAGTTGTTTGAACTGGGGGAGAAATGACTAAAGAGCGCCTGCTACTGATAAAAAAGGAAGGTGTTCAGATTCAGAATGGCTAAAAACCAGAAGCAATGTAAATATGCCAAAAAAAATTATGATGCATATAATAAACATAATAAAGCAATTTAAATGTTAGAAAGTTTGCATAATTTACAATAACACTTACAGAGTGAAGTGAAAAAAGGCCAAAATTTTATCTGTATTATGAACTCAATTATGTAAAACTATGTACAGAGAAAGAGACTGGAAAGAAACACTGCAAAATGTTAGCAAATATTTTCTCTGGGGCAAAGATTAATGGGTGATGTACAGTTGAACTACACAGATTTCATATTTGTGAATTACCTACTTATTTATTTGGAACCCCCAAATCAATACTTGTGGCCCTTTCCCAGTCACTATTGGATATGCACAAGTAGAGAAGAATGAGTTGCCTGGCACACACTTTCCAGATGAAGTTTAACAAGACAACCATCTACCTTCTTGCTTCCGTTCTCAAACTGTAAACAAGTGTCCTTTCCACCATGTTTTCCTAACTTTGTGCTTTTTGTTGGTGATTTTGCTATTTAAAATGGCCCCCAAGCTGTAGTGCTAAGTGCAAAAATACTGTGATGTGCCTTCCAGAGAAAATACATGTATTAGATAAGCTTCATTCAGGCATGAGTTACAATACTGCTGGTTGTGAGTTCAATATTAATAAATTAATAATATAGATTAAATAAGGTGTCTTTAAACAGAAACTCACATAAAACAAGGTTATATGTTGGGTGGTTGATGAAAATTTTGTGATCAGGGGCTCACAGAAACCTGTGGTTTGATGTTCAGTGAGTGTGGCAACTTTATAGAACAAAACTACCCTGAACAAGAATCAACTATAACATTTATCAAGTACCTACTATGTGCTGGATGCCATGCTTATCCTTGAGCATCCAGGATTAGAATCTAGAATATATCAGCAAACAAAAACTTATATAGATCAATTTTTTTATAAAAGGTCAACAACCCAATTGAAAAATGGGAAAACGATATATAGGAAAGTCACAGAACAGGAATGTTAAATGGTCAGTAACATGAAAAGATACTCAAGGTAATTAGCAATTATGAAGCTATGACTTAAAACTGCAAAAAATATTCCGTTTCATACCCATGAGCTTGTAAGAATGAAGAAGTCTGACAATTTCACATGTAGTGAGAATGTGGACTCATGAGGGCTCTTACTCACTGCTGATGGGTAGTAAACTGGAATCATCACCTTGCAGGGCAATATGGCAATATCTCATAAGGGTCAAGAAGCCCCATGCCAGATCTTACGACTCAACAATCCTGCTCCAAGTATAGACCCTAAAGAAACTCTTGATAATATTCACAGGGACAAATGTAAAACTTGTTCATCACATTATTTATAATAGCAAAAACCTAGAAGACAACTCAAATGCCCCAAACTAGCAGGAGGATAAATAAATCATGAACTACGCATACAATAACAACTATAGAAAGGAAACAGCAGAGCTACTATAGCAACATGTAGCAATAATGAAAAATCTTACAAATAATACTAAGAGAACAAAAGAAGTTGCAGAACAATACATACAGTATAAGTCCATTTATATAAAGTTTAAAAACATGCAAAACAGCCAGGCATGGTGGCTCATGCCTGTAATCCCAGCACTCTGGGAGGCCAAGGCGGGCAGATCACGAGGTCAGAAGTTCAAGACCAGCCTGGCCAACATAGTGAAACCCTGTCTCTACTAAAAATACGAAAATTAGCTGGGTATGGTGGCATGCGCCTGTAATCCCAGCTATTTGGAGGCTGAGGCAGGAGAATCGCTTGAACCCGGGAGGCGGAGGTTGCAGTGAGCCAAGATCGTGCCATTGCATTACAGCCTGGGCAAGACCCTGTCTCAAAAACAAACAAACAAACAAACAAAAAAAAAAAAAGCAAAACAATATTTTATGTATGCATGTATGTGTGAAACAATACAATGTGTGCATGCTACATTTAGTATTACATTTAGTATTTATTTCCATGCGTGTTATGTGTGAAACATACATGCACACATAAAATAAAACAACACACATGGAAATGATAAATACTAAATGTAACATAGTGGTTACCTTTAGTGGGGTCAGAAAGAAAAAGTGAGTGGGGAAGGAACAGCTATATTTACAACATATTTACATGGCTATTTGTTATATTATTCTTTATACATTTAGTTATGTCTGAAATATTTAATTTTTATTAATTTTTTTAGAGACAGGGTCTTGCTCTGTCACCCAGGCTGCAGTGCAGCGGCATGATCATAGCTCACTGCACCCTCAAACTCCTGCGCTCAAGTGATCCTCCTGCTTCAGCCTCCTGAGTAGCTAGGAGTACAGGTATGCACTACCGTGCCTGGCTAATCTTTATTTTCTTTTAATCTTTTTTTTTGTAGAGATGAGATTTCACTATGCTGCCCAGACTGGTCTCAAACTCCTGGTCTCAAGTGATTCTCCTGCCTCAGCCTCCCAAAATACTGGGATTATAGGCATAAGCCACCATGTCTGGCCCTGAAATATTTAGTAAAAAGCAAAATAAATTATATAGGAGCATAGTATAAACAACAAACATCATCATGCACATGCACATAGGGACAGGTCAGGATTCTGGACTGGAGATGAAGATTTTGAATACGTTCACACATGGGACAAATGAAGCAAAAGAGTCTTGGACGGTGCTCACCTTGACAGTCCCTTCACCACAAAGACTTTATTGGAATGTTGCTTCTCCAGTTTGCTCATCACCTCGTAGAGATTGTGGTTCAGCTACAGCCAGTAAGAAAGAAGGGGATGCTAGCCAACTGGGAACCCGAGAGTGGCATATCCCTTCTCCCCTCCCCTTCAGACAGCTTCCCAAAATAAAACCTCCCCCTTTCAACTCTGATCTGAATTCCTCTTCATCTGTCTAGCATTAGAGTCCAGGATCCTGTCCCACCACTCCCTCTTCCTTGTCTCTCTGTGTTCTAAGTTCTGCTTCTTCCATCGGACTGGCAGCTGTCTCAAGGCAGGGTCCATAACTGATGTCTGATTTGAGGTTCCAGCTTCTCACAGGTGATCCAGGGAATGAAAACTCATTTTTAGGCCGGGTGCAGCGGCTCACGCCTGTAATCCCAGCAATTTGGGAGGCCGAGGCGGGCGGATCATGAGGTCAGGAGATCGAGACCATCCTGGCTAACACAGTGAAACCCTGTCTCTACTAAAAATACAAAAAAATTAGCTGGGCGTGGTGGTGGGCACCTGTAGTCCCAGCTACTTGGGAAGCAGAGGCAGGAGAATGGCGTGAACCCGGGAAGCGGAGCTTGCAGTGAACCGAGATTGCGCCACTGCACTCCAGCCTGGGCACCAGAGCAAAACTCCATCTCAAAAAAAAAAACAAACCTCATTTTTAATATTAACTAGGCAAATCACACATTAGCCAAATAAACTACGGAGAGTGGTATGTGTAGCTGTGTGTGAATGTAACTAATGTTGTAGTAGCAAAGATCTTGGAATCCCAGGACTAGAAAAGACTTCATAAATTACGTTATATGGCTGCCTGTCACTGAGAGGATTAGTCTTATTTAAGACTAACCACCTGAGAAACTGACTTGTCCTTAAACACTGCACTCTCCAGTCCCCAGCAACAACAGATAGAGATTTCACAATGGGGTTCCCCATTTTAACTGTTCCTTCCATAGGCCTAACCTCCTTTATTCATGCTAAAGCTGAAATTTGGATGCATTTACTCAGTTGTTAAGGGAGATGAAGAGGGCCCTCTGATGTGTTTTAATACAGTTAAATATACAATCAAGTGCTCTTATTTCATCATGAGATAGAAGTCAAAATCTGTGGTGCCAATATGCATATTTAAAGAAATTATGTAAGTCAAGGCTACCTTCATATTTACTACAAAACACACCCACGAGCCTCACTTGGCCAGACGCTTCTCACCTTGCTCATTTCCCTGTAGAAGACATCCCTCAAGTTGGAAATGTTTTGGAAGATGGTCACATAGCAGCCAATACGACTATTAGGAAGCAAAATAACAAACACACGGCTAAGGCATGGGAAAGGAGTTCTTTGTTTGAAATACAAGGTATGACCTTAAGCCAAAACCAGCCACTGAGGCTCCTAAAAGAACGCATCCCACTGGGCATGGTGGCTCACGCCTGTAATCCCAGCACTTTGGGTGGCCTAGGCAGGCGTATCACAAAGTCAGGAGATCGAGACCATCCTGGCTAACGTGCTAAAACCCCGCCTCTACTAAAAATACAAAAAAAAAAAAATTAGCCAGGTGTGGTGGCATGTGCCTGTAGTCCCACCTACTTGGGAAGCTAAGGCAGGAGAATCACTTGAACCTGGGAGGCAGAGGTTGCAGTGAGCCGAGATCCCGCCACTGCACTCCAGCCTGGGAAATAGAGTGAGACTCCATTTAAAAAAAAAAAAAAGGCCACCCCACATCCCACACTCAGGATGTTCTGGGATCTGGATTCATCAGAGCTAGGCCAGGAACACACCTGATTCTTAGGAGCAGGAAGGCCAGGGGAGACAATATCAGTTCAGGTTGACATCAAAGTTTAACAGTTTCATGGAGTTATCTGATTTGGGCTCTTGAAGAGCTGAGCAGACATGAAAGGGGTTTGAATAATTTTTTAAAGGGCTATATAAATATAAGGCCACCTAATTATAATTATTACAGTAAGTAATTATTCTTTCCCATTATGCAATACAGTACAACTTCTATGCCTGTATGTACATTAATGGAATTCTCCTGTAAGTGAATCAAGGAAATATACTTTTAAAGAAACCATATTAAATTTCATTTCTAGGCCAGGCACCATGGCTCATGCCTGTAATCCCAGCACTCTGGGAGGCTGAGGCAGGTGGATCACTTGAGGTCAGGAGTTTGAGATCAGCCTGTCCAACAGGGTGAAACCTGTCAAAAAATACAAAAATGGCCAGGCATGGTGGCTCACACCTGTAATTCCAGCACTTTGGGAGGCCGAGGTGGGCGGATCACAAGGTCAGGAGATTGAGACCATCCTGGCCAACATGGTGAAACCCCATCTCTACTAAAATACAAAAAATCAGCTGGACTTGGTGGCACATGCCTGTAGTCCCAGCTACTTGGGAGGCTGAGGCAGGAGAATTGCTTGAACCTGGGAGGTGGAGGTTGCAGTGAGCCGAGATTGTGCCACTGCACTCCAGCCTGGCAACAGAGCGAGACTCTGTCTCAAAATAAAACAAACACAAAAATTAGTCAGGTGTGGTGGCACGTGCCTGTAGTCCCAGCTACTCAGGAAGCTGAGGTGGGAGAATTGCTTGAACCTGGGAGGCATAGGTTACAGTGAGCCATACTCCAGCCTGGGTGACAGAGTCAGACCCTGTCTCAAAATAAATAAATAAAATAAAATAAAAAATAAAATTTCAATTTTATTTTAATTAGGAGTCACATAATGTCTGAATACATGTATTCATTACAAAGGCTCCATCCTATGTACACCAATAAGTGACAATATAAAATATTCTGACCACAGTTCTATTATGCCTCTCTTGTACAATAAAAAGAAAAAAGGATACAAATGGAGTTTCTGCTCAGATTTCTCTTTAAATGTGGAAAATTTGGCCAGGCATGGTGGCTCATGCCTGTAATCCGAGAACTTTGGGAGGCCAAGGCAGGGGGATCACTTGAAGTCAGGAGTTCGAGACCAGCCTGGGCAACATGGTGAAACCCCATCTCTACTAAAAATACAAAAAAAAAAAAAATTCAGCCAGGCATGTTGGCACAAGCCTGTAATCCCAGGTACTTGTGTGGCTGAGGCACAAAAATCACTTGAACTAGGGAGGTGGAGGTTGCACTGAGCTGAGACTGAGTGTTACTGCACTCCAGCCTGTGTGACAGAGTGAGACCCTGTCTCAAAAAAAGGGGGGCAGTGTGGGAATTTAAATCTAAAACACTTTTATCTACCTACTCTCAAGGCACACAAGGTGCCTTTGCTTCACACAAGCAATTTCAGTCATTACCTATTATAAAGAATAGGCAGCTCCTCTAGTAGTTCTTGGTTCAGATCTTCAAACACAGTCTGGGCTTTGTTGAACTCTTCCTCTGCCTAGGTGGTAAAAGAGACAAGACAATCTCCCTCAATTCTGAACCCAGTACTACAGCATGCCCCCTTCATTCTCTGCATTTTTTTAGGCACTAGGCTTACTGGGAGCCATCCCTCTTCTTCCCCTGAGCATGCCCTCCCCAGCCTCAAGACTCTGACTATCCTTACAGCATCAGTGTCAGAAGAAACAGATTTCCTTCAAGACACTGGATGCTGAATTTATAATTTCCTATACCCACGTTGGCCCAGCCACCTCCCACCACCATGGGGAGAAGGAGAACAGAAGAATTTACCAGTTTTTGTTGTTGTTTTTGCTTTACCTTGGCAGTCTTGGCCTCATCTTTCTTCTTGGCATTCTGCACTGCCTCCAGGTGATGTCGGGTACTGTCATAGTCCACGAGTTTCCGACCCCGCTTGGCAATTCTCTCCTGACCCAGCATAATGAGAAAGGGTGTGGATATCACTTTTTAGTGGCCAGGATGTAGGTAACAGAATACCAAACAGAGAGCAAGGTTCTTGGATCCTACTATCAAATTTCACTTTCGTTGTTTTTTGTTTTTGACTTTTTTGAGACAGGGTCTTGCTCTGTTGGCCAGGCTGGAGTGCAGTAATGTGATCTCAGCTCACTGCAACCTCTGCCTCCCAGATTCAAGCAATTTTTGTGCTTTGGCCTCCCAAGTAGCTGGAATTATAGGCGTGTGCACCAAGCCCGGCTAATTTTTGTATTTTTAGTAGAGATGGGGTTTCGCCATGTTGGCCAGGCTGGTCTCGAACTCCTGGGCTCATGTGATATGCCCACCTCGGCCTCTCAAGGTGCTGGGATTACAGGTATGAGCCACTGCACCCGGCCCCAATTTCACTTTCTAATAGGGTTTGGTGCCCATGGGGTCTCCCTCAGTATCTGGGAAGAATGGGGGATTCTCAGAGGGAGACAGAGTCCTACAGAGCATGTGGAAATCTTTATTAATTATATATAGTGTATATATATAATAAAATACATATATATATTTCCACCTCCACCTCCCCCTGTATTAAATTTTAATATTTCCTATGAACCCATTATAAACTGCTTCAGTCTCCAGGAGAAATGGCCTGGAGAATCACATGAAAGTGAAAGTCTGGATTTTTCGGAATGAGTCCCAAATCTGCCATTCATTAGCCTGTGGCCAGTGGCAAGGCACATCTCTTTTGGAGCCTCAGTAGCCCCATCTCCCCTTAAACGACTGCTATTTGAAAGATCGAATGCTGAATACAAAGTGCTCTGAAAGCTCTAAAACACAATAAAAGCTATAAATTACTATGACCACTGAAAGTCTACTCAGCCTTATCCAAACTATAAATTATACCAGTGAGAAGCAGACTATGTCATTGAACCGTTTCATTCTCTCAGTCACAGAATTTGAAAAGATTCTTAGCGATTATCTGGTCCAACTTCCCATACAATACATGAGGCTTCTCTATAACATCCAAGATAAGAAGTAGTTTGACTGCTGTTTGCACAAAGAACAGACAACTCACTATCTTTGAATCTATTTCATTTCATTTTTGGAAAGCTTTAACTATTAGGAACTTAAATCAGCCTCCCTCTAACTTCTTCCTCTGAATCAGCACAGTGCCTCATAGAATAGGTGTTTAACAAATACTAGAGCTGGGTGCAGTGGCTCACGCCTATAATCCCAGCATTTTGGGGGGCCGAGGTGGGCGGATCACCTGACGTCAGGAGTTTGAGACCAGCCTGGCCAACACAGAGAAACCCTATCTCTACTAAAAATACAAAAACTAGCTGGGCATGGTGACGCATGCCTGTAATCCCAGCTACTTGGGACGCTGAGGCTGGAGAATCGCTAGAACCCAGGAGGTGGAGGTTGCAGTGAGCCAAGACCACGCCATTGCACTCCACCCTGGGCAACAGAGCAAGACTCCATCTCAGAAAAAACAAAAACAAAAACAAAACTAGCTGAATGAATAGATGAATTCTAATTCTGCTTTCTGGAACATTTTAGAATAGGTGGAATTCCTCTTTTACCTAACAGACTTCCAAGTATTTGAAGATAACTATTTGATTGCCCCATGTTTCCTCTTCTGTACAATAAACATCTTTAGTGCCATCAGCTGTTTCTCACAGCTAAAGGGGATGCCTCTAACTTGGATCTAATTCGAAATCAGCCCAAATATAGCTCACTGAAATCTAAGTTTATTTTATTTATTTACTTATTTTGAGACACCAGCCTCTGTCACCCAGGCTGGAGCGCAGTGGCATGATCTCGGCTCACTGCAACCTCTCTCTCCCTGGCTCAAGTGATCCTTCACCTCAGTCTCCTAGGGTGGCTGGGACTACAGACACACACCACCACACTGACAAATTTTTTTGTATTTTTTGTAGAGATGGGGTTTTGCCATGTTGCCCAGGCTGGTCCTGAACTCCTGCGCTCAAGTGATTCTCCTGCCTCAGCCTCCCAAAGTACTGGGACTACAGGTGTGAGCCACTGTACCCAGCCTTGAAATCTAAGTTTAAACATAAACTTCACACTACTTCCGACCTTATATCCTAACCTCTTGTCTAACCCTCAACCTTAATCTTTCTCCTAACTTACCCAAACTTCATTCTTAATTGAGCTCTAATTCTACTTATAATGCTTAACCCAATATGTTCTCTAACCAGGATGGATCATCCACAAGCTAACCTTGATTCTGTATATCGAGTACCTTAATTTCGCTGAACTGGGCAACGTAGTTTTCCATGGTCCTCACAGCCTGGTCAGCCAGTTTCTCCTCGTAGTCTTCCCAAAGGAGATCATTATTCTGTGGGATAGAGGCAGAGGCTGGTGAAGGCTCCACTTCCCAACAACAACTGCCTACCAGGGAAATACCCAAATTCTCCCTGCAAAAACCTTCTTTTTTATAGCACTGTATTTAGAATACCATGTTGGATTCCGGGGAATACAGAGGAAGAAAAGAAACAGCCCCTACCCCAAGGAACTGCACTATGGGAGTCTGAACATACATTCAGAGATTACGAACAGGGCACAAGGTTAAAGCCTTGGACTCCAGAGTTTATACGGGAAAGTTTAAGAGTGTATGAACTTTGTTTTAAAAAACAACCCATCTTTAGGAGGTAAAACTTCCCATAATGTTTTAAAGAGGGGAAGAGAGTCAAAATTAGAGGAATCCACAGATTAGGGAAAACTTGTTTTTACCTTAACAGTTGTAGCTTCTTCCTACCACCCAGTGACTGAGGCTATACAAATGCACAGTGTGAACTGGCTCCTTTGTTTTCCTATTTTCTTGGATAGAGAAGCTAAGCTGAGGTTGAGATGCAAACAGGAATAAGTGCCAACAAGTCGTAAAACCCAAGCCACTCTTACCCCTACGATGGTCTTCAGCTCCTCATGACCGTCCCACTCGCTGTTGTAGATCTCCTGCAGGGTTTCTGACACTCTTTTTGAACTTTCATGCATCACTGAAAGGAGAGAATTCAGTCCCACCATCATGTTTCCCCAACAGTATTTGTTGTAATCACATGGGTGACAAATCAGTGGTTCCAATTCAGAAGGACAAACTCAGAAGGTTTAGGTTATGTAAGTGAGGAAAGCTGGATGGGGCTGAAAGGAAAAGTCACTCTTCCTCAGCCCACAAAGTTCCAGGAGTCAAGAGTAGACAAATGATAAAATGACAAAAACCTGGGGGTATGGCTGATGTTTTCCACCCCCAAACCTTTTAGTAGCTGTATAAATGCCCTCTGGATTCTCCCATGCTGCAATGCCCACCTTTGACTGCACTAAGGAAGTTCTTCAGGTCCTTGTACAGCTTGTAGCCTTCTGCCTGAAAGAGAAAAGTACATTTGGTGACTAAAGAGATTCATATTTCAAAAGACGCTCCAGAGGTCAAAGTCGAAAAGTAGGTTAAAAGCAGAAATCACACCTGGAATTTCTTCAAATATTCACAATTGTTATAAGTCAGCCTTTACTTTCTTTACCAACATGTTGTAGGTGGTCTCTTTTGTGTTAGTTAAGTTAGGGGCTTGCTAAAGCTCCCATTACACTGGCATCTTCCTTCCAGTGAACAAGAGCCTATACCCAAGTTCCTCTTTTGAAATGTAAATGTTCTCCATGTGACACTTCAATTCTCTGGCTTGCACCCTCCCCTCTGGGTAAAGTGCTACCATTTTCTGCAGACACCAGGCCTTCTTCTTTCTCTGAACCCCCACACAGACACTCCTCTCCCCCCGATATCCTTCTCTACCTTGCCTCACTTTACCCTTCCCTTCCATCAGTCACCTGCTTTATGCTACTCCAAGTAGCCTCATCATTGCTTCTCCTGTTCCACCCCGAATGTCTTCATCTATAGCTCTATCTATCCCTGCTTCCATCTTTGCTCCTGTGTCTGAAATCTCATTTTTTAGCCTAGGAATCCCAAGTTCAGACAAGGGCTCCTCCTCCCTCTAAAAAAGGAAAAGAAGGTATCTTTTAGACTTGGAAGTTTAAATCTCAATCTGATAGATGAACTGCTTTTGTTATTACTCTGACAAATGTTCATTTAGCCTCTGCTTCTCAAATACTTCCAGGAACTGGAAACTAACATCTTGCCTGAGACAGTATCACTTGATTTTAAACGAGTTCTGTTAAAACTTTTTCTGGCTGGGCGTAGTAGTTCACCCTTACAATCCCAGCACTTTGGGAGGCCAAGGCTGGTGGATTACTTTAGGTCAGGAGTTCGAGACCAACCTGGTCAAAATGGTGAAACCCTGTCTTTAGTAAAAATACAAAATATTAGCCGGGCGTGATGGCGCACACCTGTAGTCCCAGCTACGCGGGAGGCTGAGGTAGGAGGATCGCTTGAACCTGGGAGGCGAAGATTGCAGTGAGCTGAGATCAGATCGCGTCACTGTACTCCAGCCTGGGTGACAAAGCAAGACTCCGTCTCAAAACAAACAAACCAACTTTTTCCTATGAGTCTTGGGTTGGCCTTCTGTACCCATAGAGTAGATCTAATTTCTCTTCCACACATGCTTGAAGACAACTTGCATGTGCCCTTGACCAAGTCTTTCTCATAGATTTCCTCAGTTGTTCCTTATGGTGTTTAGACCCTCTTCCCATTTTGGTCTCCTTCCTATGTGTAAACTCATTTTGAAGAGTTGGTTGGGAATTTAAGGCCAGACATCTGACATTCTGGAAACTGACTTCAGGACTGTGGACTGTAGGGATGGACTGAGAGGTGCAGCCCACTTTAAGGGTACTCTATGGAGCCAGCCTACAGACCAGAGCAGACCAGTTCAGGGGATGTTGTACTTGAAAGCCAAGTTGCATTATTCAGTACACCATAAAATACTTGTGAATTTTTTCATTTGTTATTTGCTGTATTAATTACTTGATAGGCTATTGATGATACCAAAAGTATAAAAAATTATGGGGCCGGGCACAGTGGCTCACGCCTGTAATCCCAGCACTTTGGGAGGCCAAGGCAGGTGGATCACCTGAGGTCAGGAGTTTGAGACCAGCCTGACCAACATGGTGAAACCCCATCTCTACTAAATACAAAAAATTAGCAGGGTGTGGTGGCAGACACCTGTAATCCCAGCTGCTTGGCAGGTTTAGGCAGAAGAATCACTTGAACCCGGGAGGCGGAGGTGGCAGTGAGCCAAGATTGTGCCATTGCCCTCCACTCTGGGCAACAAGAACAAAACTCCATCTCAAAAATAAATAAATAAATAAATAATTATGGGAGAGGCCAGGCGTGGTGCCTCACACTTGTAATCCCAGCACTTTGGGATGCCAAGGCAGGCGGATCACAAGGTCAGGAGTTCAAGACCAGTCTGACCAACATGGTGAAACCCTGTTTCTACTAAAAATACAAAAATTAGCCAGGCACGGTGGCATGCACCTGTAATCCCAGCTACTTAGGAGGCTGAGGCAGGGGAATCACTTGAACCCAGGAGGCAGAGGTTGCAGTGAGCCGAGATTGCACCACTGCACTCCAGCCTGGGCAACAGAGCAAGACTCCAGTTCAAAAAAAAAAAATTATGAGAAAAAAATGAAAATTCAGAAAATTCTATCTAGTGACAAAATTTTTCCTGTGGAAATCTTTGGGGAAAGGTCACTATTTACTTAATTTTAGCAGCAGAAAATTTAGGTCTACTTGGTCAAATCAAAGAAAACTGGACTAGTTATTTCATCAATTTTCTCACCTCCAGAGCTCACTGTTCTTTTTTTATTTTTATTTTTTGAGACGGAGTCTCGTTCTGTCGCCCAGGCTGGAGTGCAGTGGCGCAATCTTGGCTCACTGCAACTTCTGCTTCCTGGGTTCAAGCGACAATTCTCCTGCCTCAGGCTCCCGAGTAGCTGGGACTATAGGTGTGTGCTACCACACACGGCTAATTTTTTGTATTTTTAGTAGAGACAGGGTTTCACTGTGTTAGCCAGATGGTCTCGATCTCCTGACGATGTGATCCGCCCACCTCGGCCTCCCAAGGTGCTGGAATTACAGGTGTGAGCCACTGTGCCGGGCCTCAGAGCTCACTTCTAAGCTAGTCCAAACTTTTGACCAAACATCAGATCAAAAGTCCCTCTCAAGGGGCTGAATGTCAGTTTGAAGAGACATGAGGACACAGTCCTAAAGGAGTGAAAGGCACTGTCAGAGAAGTACAGAACTGTGATTTGTGCTGTGTTAGAGCAAATAAGGATTAAGAGAACATCATATAAACAATCAAGGAAGTAGGCCAGATGAGGTGGCTCCAATCTGTAATCCTAGCATTTTGGGAGGCCGAGGCGGGCGGATCACTTGAGGTCAGGAGTTCGAGACCAGTCTGGCCAACATGGTGAAAGTCCATCTCTACTAAAGATACAAAAATTAGCCAGGTGTGGTGGCAGGCACCTGTAATCTCAGCTACTCGGGAGGCTTAGGCAGCAGAATTGTTTGAACCATGAAGGTGGAGGCTTGCAGTAAGCTGCAATTGCGCCACTGCACTCCAGCCTGGGCAACAAAGCACACTCTGTCTAAAAAACAAAACCAATCAAGGAAGTGTCAGATGCTACAGAGATGTTAGAATGCAGGAAGAATTGGTAAAATTAACTGGATTTGGTAATGGGTCACTGGTGACCTTGAGAAAGCACTTTCAATAGCATAATGGAGACAGATTCAGTCAGTTAACAAAATTCAGAAACACTCAGCATCTACCAGAAAGGATATATCTCACTTCCTCCTTGCTTTCTCATGTACAGAAAAAAGCTTAGATAGCCTAACATGTTAAATGTACACAACATCGTTTAAACTTGAATAAGGGAGGAGGTAGAAGTTTGAGAATTTTGAAAAGGTGATAATCAAGATTTTAAAGAGCCTTGAAAAAGTTTGGGGATTATAAAAAACCACTGGCTGGGCGCAGTGGTGCATGCCTGTAATCCTAGCACTTTGGGAGGCCGAGATGGGCAGATCACGAGGTCAAGAGATTGAGAACATCCTGGCCAACATGGTGAAATCCTGTCTCTACTAAAAATACAAAAATTAGCTGGGCGTGGTGGCACATGCCTGTAATCCCAGCTACTTGGGAGGTTGAGGCAGGAGAACTGCTTGAACCCGGGAGGTGGAAGTTACAGTGAGCCGAGATCGCGCCACTGCGCTCCAGCCTTGGCGACAGAGTGAGACTCCGTCTCAAAAAAAAAAAAAAATTAAAACTTTTAAATTCTTTCCTGAAGGATAAAAAAAGACTCAATTTTTTACTTCACCATGAAAATTTTATTTCAAAAATAAATATAATAAAGTAATAAAAACCGGCAAATTACCTTGCACAGGCCGGGCACTGTGGCTCACACCTATAATCCCACCACTTTGGGAGGCCGGGGCGGGTGGATCACCTGAGGTTAGGAGTTCAAGACCAGCCTGGCCAACATGGTGAAACCCTATCTATACTAAAAATACAAAAATTATCTGGATATGGTAGCATACGCCTGTAATCCCAGCTACTTGGGAGGCTGAGGCAGGAGAATCGCTTGAACCTGGGGGCACAGAGGTTACAGCGAGCTGGGATTACACCACTGCACTCCAGCCTGGAATATAAGAACAAAACTCTGTCTCAAAAAAAAAAAAAAAAAAAAATTACCTTGCACAATTTCTACAAATAAAATTCCTAATGTTTTCCCATTAGTTATCATATGACCTGAAAAATCAGATCAGTAATCAAGGTTACCGTGCATAAATGCAGTGTTCAAAACTAGGGGGTACTCTATCACAGCCCAGAAAATGAATGCCTTCTGCTTTCCACTGCAGCTCACAAAAGCCCAGTTCCATTTCTGTGTTTTAGGATCAAGCCTTTTAGTTACAAAGTTCTCCTTTATGCTCTTGCTCTTTCTTTTGAGAAGATGAAGTATGAGTGTGAGAGTGTGTGTGTGTGTGTGCGCGCATGTGTGTGTATGGTAGTGGTGTGCAGTGGGGGAAGAGGGAGAATACAGGTCAGCAACAGGTATCATTTTCTTTCTCTGACCTATCTGTCCTCCCCTGGAATATCTCCAGGCTGAATAATCCCAACATCTTTCTCCTTTCCTGACAGACGTGACTCTCATAGTCTTGGGTTCTCGCTTGTCTGGGAGTCAAGAAACTTGGCTCTACCACCAACTAGCAAGTTACTCCACTTCTCTGCCTTCCATTTCTTCAACTATAAATGCAGGGTAAGGCCAGTTCTAGCTCTAAATCTTATGATTTTATCACTTCTGCTCTCTGAATCCTTGCCAAATTCTTGGCATTGCCATAAAGAGTCTGAGTCAGTCCTTCCCACCCATTATACAAACAGGCCCAACCCTCAGTTAATGAACCACTCACACCAGAAGCTTGTCCTGAGCAGTCAGGTGGACAGAGCTAGGTCTTAAGAGACTGGAGTACTGAGGATGGAGAAGGTTCTTGTCCTGGGGTTCCCTACTTTCTGGAGAAAAACGGATTCAGACACTCAGCAAAACAAGTGTAAATAGCATGCCCAAGCGCTGAAGTGATCAAGTATTGAAAGTGCTTGGTTTAATGTAGA
This sequence comes from Mandrillus leucophaeus, assembly GCF_000951045.1. Lineage (NCBI taxonomy): Eukaryota > Metazoa > Chordata > Mammalia > Primates > Cercopithecidae > Mandrillus > Mandrillus leucophaeus. The sequence continues at coordinate 2,187,264 of NW_012100098.1, read as the reverse complement.
TCCAGGAGGGAAAGATGAAGCTAGATTATTAGATTTGATTTTAAAGGTAATGAATTGGAAACAGCTGTCACTACCAGAAATAACAGGTTAAAGTGTTGCTTGAGGAAAATAATCTTTCCTATGTAATACACTCTGAAGAGAAAGAAAAGGGGGAAGCAAGTAGAGCCTCAAATAAAAATTACCTATGGAAGAAATGTGATCAGAGCTGGGTGCAGTGGCTCACACCTGTAATCCCAGCACTTTGGGAGGCTGAGGCGGGTGGATCACTTGAGGTCAGGAGTTCGAGACCAGCCTGGCCAATGTGGTGAAACCCCATCTCTACTAAAAATACAAAAATTAGCCAGGCATGGTGGCGCACACCTGTAATCCCAGCTACTCAGGAAGCTGAGGCAGGACAATCGCTTGAACCCGGGAGGCAGGGGTTGCAGTGAGCTGAGATCATGCCACTGCACTCCAGCCTGGGCGACACAGCAAGATGCCATCCCATCTCAAAAACAAAACAAACAAACAAAAACAAAACAAAACAAAAAAGAAATGTGATCAGGAATGTGGGCAAGTGGCAAGACTTTGAAATTAGGCTAGGAAGTTTGGTATTGATAGGCTAAGCTATTAATAAAAAGTTTACCTGCAAGCTAACTGTGGGTGAGGGATAGGGCACATGACCAACCGGTTCAACTTCTGGAACACTCCACTCACACCTGTAATCCCAGCACTCAAGGAGTCAGAGGCAGGAGGATTGCTTGAGCCTAGGAGTTTGAAACCAGCCTGGGCAACATAGTGAGATCTCGTCTTCACAAAAAGAAAAAAAAAAATCCTTGACCTTGTCCTTTTTCCTCCTGTGTGTCTTTGCCACCCCAGGTCCTCAGGTCAGACATGACTGTATTGTCACTGTCTTCCTTCTTAAACTAAGAGCCTTGAGGGCAGGCAGGTTGTCTCATTCATGTTGAAGTCCCAGCACCAAACACAGTTCCTGGCACTCAGCAGGTGGTCATAAAATATTTGTTAAATGAATTTACCAAAAAGAGAATTTCAAAAGCATATTCAATCAGCACTTCTTATAGGTGTATCATTCTCTCAATCAAGAAGTTTTTCCTCATTTTTTTTTTATAGAGACAAGGTCTCACTATGTTGCCAAGGCTGGTCTTGAACCCCTAGCCCTTCCGCCTCAGCCTCCCAAAATGTTGGAATGACAGGCATGAGCCACTGCACCCAGCTAGAAGCTTTTCCTTATTCCCAACCTAACTCCATTTCATTTCTTATTTTCCCCCTTAAGTGATGTTTAAATGGTGGGCTTCCACAGGGAATTCTGAGGGGACTGTCCCATCGGATCTTGTTCTTCCTGATGGTCCTGCTTCATCTCTTACCTTTTCTACCTACACATCTGCTCTTAGAGAGAGGACAGAGGGACAGAATGGACCAAGAATCAGAAACCTTCCACAGTGGGTGTCAACTTACTGATTTTTCTTCTATTCATCCTGGAGTTGGAAATAGAACAGTAAGAAGAGTTGAGAAGAGGCCCAGGGAGGTCTCCTAGTGAGGCATAGTGAAAAAAGCTGCATTTATGTCTAAATCCTAGCCCTGCAACTTATATGCTGTTACTTTACTATTAACATCACACAAAAAAGGAGACAATCAGACTTTATGTGCCTCCTGATGGAAGAATACAATAACACCTATTAAGTATTCTTGCCATCAAAACAAAAACCTGAATCTCATCAAGCCTCTAAGTCTATAAGCCATTTATAAAAAATATAGAAGACATAGGAACATATTAGACAGTATCATGGGAATTCAATCAGCAAAATATAGACTGTAGGAAACTGCAGGACAAACAACCTAGTATCATTAACAAATAAGCTACAAGAAGGGAGGGATTAGAATATAGATTAAGAGATATAACCTTAAATCTAAGAAACTTGAAACATGTCAGTGAGTTGCTGATTTAAACAAACCATAACAAAGTGAGACAGGGTCTCACTTTGTCACCCAGGCTGGAGTGCAGTGGCGCAAACAAAGCTCATTGTAGCGTTGACCTCTGAGACTCAGGCAATCCTCTTGCCTCAGCCTCCCAAGTAGCTGAGAATACAGGAGCACACCACCATGCCCGGCTAATTTTTGTATTTTTGTATTTTTTGTAGAGATGGGGTTTTGTCATGTTGTTGTCTAGGCTGGTCACAAACTTCTGAGCTCAGCACTTTGGCCTCCCAAAGTGCTGGGATTATAGGTGTGAGCCACCATGTTCAGCCTATTAATCTTTAAATTAATTTTTTTCTTTTTTCTTGATGTGGGAGCTGCTTTTTTTTTTTTTTTTTTTTGAGACAAGGTCTTGCTCTATTGCTTAGGCTGGGGTACAGTAGCACAATCACAGCTCACTGCAAGAAAAAAGATAAATTCCTTTATTTTTAACTCTACTTTTTTTTTTTTTTTTTTGAGATGGAGTTTCACTCTTGTCACCCAGGCTAGAGTACAATGGCAAGATCTCTGTTCACTGCAACCTCTGCCTCCCGGGTTCAAGTGATTCTTCTGCCTCGGCCTGCCGAGTAGCTGGGATTACAGGTGCACACCACCATGCCCAGCTAATTTTTTGTATTTTTAGTAAAGGCAGGGTTTCACCATGTTGGTCAGGCTAGTCTCAAACTCCTGACCTCAGGTGATCCACCCACCTCGCCCTCCCAAAGTGTTGGGATCATAGGGGTTAGCCACTGTGCCCGGCCGGTAAATTCCTTTAGTTCACCGAGGAAGGATAAGCAGCAGATCACCCTGTAGCCCTTAACCCTAGGCGGAGGGTGGCTTGGTGGGGATGTTTGCCAGTTTGTAGAACTTATTGTTCTTCTGCCACTCAGCCCTCTCCTTTCTTCTTCCAAGCTTCCCTCCCCTGCCCCCCAGTTTACCTGTTGTTGGTAGAAGTTGTTAGCGCTTTGTTCAAATCGTTCATCTTTGGTTTCTACAGCTTTCCCCAATTTCTGCAGCACCTAGGGATATAAGTCAGAAAGGCCCATAAGGTTATGGTCAAGTCTCTCTTACCTGTTGGCCTCATATGACCCTGGCTTCAGTCAAGAATCTCACAACTGAAGGGCTGTGTGTGTTTGTTTATTTATTTACTTATGAGACGGAGTCTCACTCTGTTGCCCAAGCTGGAGTGCAGTGGCATGATCTCAGCTCACTGCAACCTCTGCCTCCCGGGTTCAAGCAATTCTCCTGCCTCAGCCTCC
>NW_012100098.1:2166763-2184002 GCF_000951045.1 Mandrillus leucophaeus | reverse complement strand
TTTTTTTTTTTTTTTGAGACGGAGTCTCGCTCTGTCGCCCAGGCTGGAGTGCAGTGGCCGAATATCAGCTCACTGCAAGCTCCACCTCCTGGGTTTACGCCATTCTCCTGCCTCAGCCTCCCGAGTAGCTGGGACTATAGGCGCCTGCCACCTTGCCCGGCTATTTTTTTGTGTTTTTTAGTAGAGATGGGGTTTCATCGTGTTAGCCAGAATGGTCTCGATCTCCTGACCTCGTGATCCTCCTGTCTCGGCCTCCCAAAGTGCTGGGATTACAGGCTTGAGCAACCGCGCCCGGCCTCAGCCTAATATTTTTGATAATTCTTTTGATTCTTTATCCTGACATATACTTCGATTCAAATATATACAATTTTAAAACGTGGAAAAAAGGAAAAAAAAAAAAAAGAGCAATTAATGTGGGTTGCAAAGCCTAAAATAAGTCACTCTAATGAGGGCTGGCTTGTGGGCCAGATGCTCTGTGTTCCCTAGAATAATATAATCCTGAGGTCTGTCATTTGCTTAACCTATAAACTGTTTTGTTGTTTTTTTTTTTTTTTTGAGATGGGAGTTTTGCCCTGTCGCCCGGGCTGGAGTGCAGTGGCATGATCTCAGCTCACTGCAACCTCTGCCTCCCGGGTTCAAGCAATTCTCCTGCCTCAGCCTCCCAAGTAGCTGGGATTACAGGTGTGTACCACCACGCCCAGCTAATTTTTGTATTTTTAGTAGAGATGGGGTTTCACCATGTTGGCCAGGATGGTCTCCGACTCCTGACCACAAATGATCCACCTGCCTTGGCCTCCCAAAGTGCTGGGATTACAGGCATAAGCCACTGCGCCTGGCCTTGAAGGGCTGTACTCTTACTGGACCAACAGAATTAGGAATGTAACAAACTGCTGAAAAAACAATCCTGTTTTGTTGTTCTTTTCAAATTAGGGGTAGCTCTAGGGGGTACATAGTAGTGAGCTAGAGGATATATATTAATATAAAGCTCAGAAAAAATAAGGTATATGTGGCCGGGTGTAGTGGCTCATGCCTATAATCCCAGCACTTCGGGAGGCCAAGGCAGGTGGATCATCTTAAGTTGGGAATTGGAGGCCAGCCTGACCAACATGGAGAAACCCTATCTGTACTAAAAATACAAAATTAGCTGGGCATGGTGGTGCATGCCTGTAATCCCAGCTACTTGGGAGGCTGAGGCAGGAGAATCGCTTGAACCTGGGAGGTGGAGGTTGCAGTGAGGCAAGATTGCGCCATTGTACTACAGCCTGGACAACAAGAGCGAAACTCTGTCTCAAAAAAAAAGAAAGAAAGAAATAAGGTATATCTTTCTGAATGTCACTGTTATTATTATTATTATTTTATTTGAGACAGGGTCTTGCTCTGTTGCCCTGGCTGTAGTAAAGCAATGCAATCACAACTTACTACACCCTCAGCCTCTCTGGGCTCAAGCAATCCTTCCACCTTGGCCTCCCCAGTAGCTGGGACCACATGCTCACACCACCACACCTCGCTAATTTTTAAAATTTTTCTGTAGAGACAGGGTCTCACTATGTTGCTCGGGCTGGCTGAACTCCTAGGCTCAAGTGATCCTGCTGCCTCAGCCTCCCAGCATGCTGCAATTATAGGCATGAGCCACCAGGCTGGCTGGCATTGTTATTAATATTTAAAGTGGGTTTTTGAGAAGGAAGGAGGAGAGCATTATATTAAAACAAGTATTGATGAGAAAAATGTAAAATGTGCATGGCTTTTAAGTAAAATGTTAGCTTTGAAGACATTTTTTACTTGAGAGACTGTTTTCAACTATAGCCATAGGTTCCTCTAGATAGATGAGGTTAGAGAGGTTAGGCAGGGACATTTCTCTCAAGGGGGCTTTTGTGGAAAACTTTGAGAGGCCCCGATATAATGCATTTGGAAACTCAGCTACACCTGAATGCTATCCATGTATATCGCCTCTCAACTAGAAAACCTGAGAGCTAAACCATCATACTGATGTCAGTGCAAATGCAAAAGACATGTGGATGAATAAGACCCAGTCTCTATTCTAATAGGACACTCACTTATAAACAGGCAGTTACATGTAGTAAGAAAGCCCTGACTCTTCTGCCTATAACCCCCATCTTGGAAGGAGATACCATCATCCTGCCAAGCCCAAGTTAGAATCTCAAGAGTTGCCTTCAACTACTTTTTCATCCTTTTCATTGAATCCCTCGCCATGTCCATCTCTAGAAACCATCCTATTCCCCTGGTCTCACTGCCACAGCCTTAGTCTAGGCCCTCACCATTTATTACCTGGCCTGCTGCAATAGGTCTACCACACTGCTGCTCCTTAAAATCTTCTAATGGTTCCCCATTCATCTGTTCAACAAATTTTTATTAAATGCCCAATATGGGCTGGGCACGGTGGCTCACGTGCCCAGCCTTGGGAGGCCAAGGCAGGCGGATCACTTGAGGTCAGGAATTCGAGACCAACCTGACTAACAGCGTAAAACCTTGTCTCTACTAAAAATACAAAACAAACAAACAAACAAACAAAAATTAGCTGGGAGTGGTGGCAGACACATGCAATTCCAGATACTCGGGAGGCTGGGGCAGGAGAATCACTTGAGCCTAGGAGGCGGAGGTTGCAGTGAGCCAAGATTGTGCCACTGCATTCCAGCCTGGGTGACAGAGGGAAACTGTCTCAAAAAAAAGAAAAAAAAAACAAGTCCAATATGTATCTTGAAGTAATAGTTCAAATTCTAGCATGCACGCAGGTCCCAAGGATCGGACCCTGCATTAAGTCTCACCTCTCACACTCCTCCTTTCTGCAGGTCTCCTTCCCTAACACTTTTTTAGTTTCCTGAATACTGTTGCTTATCATAGATGCTGGTCCCTCTTTCTAGAATGCCTTTCCCCACCTTGTCTGCCATGCAAGTATCTTACAAAACCCAGTTCGTACTCCATATCTTTTGTGATACTTAACCACATCCACTTCATCCCATTGATCGATTATTCACTCCCTCTCAATTACTTGCAATTTCTGTATCTTGTATACAGTTCAATTATTGTTTTATTACTATTATTATTACTATTATTTTGAGACAGAGTTTCACTCTTGTTGCCCAGGCTGGAGTGCAATGGCACGATCTTGGCTCATCACAACCTCCGCCCCCTAGCTTCAAGCAATTCTTCTGCCTTAGCCTCCCAAGTAGCTGGGATTACAGGCACGCACCACCACGCCTGGCTAATTTTGTATTTTTAGTACAGATAGGGTTTCTCCATGTTGGTCAGACTGGTCTCAAACTCCCGACCTCAGGTGATCCGCCTCCTTGGCCTCCCAAAGTGCTGGTATCACAGGTGTGAGCCACCCTGCCCAGCCTGTTTTATTATTTCTATTTGTTTATTCTCCTAAACTATAGGCTCCTTAGGTTTAGGTACTTGCTTTGCTCATTTAGATTTCTCAGTATCCAGGAATCAGGTATGTGATAATTGTAACAGGAAGGAGAGTAAGACTGATATAGGACGGGATGAATGAGTGGAGCCTTGGAGTAGGATTTTGCTAGATTGAAATAGAGTATAGGGGCTGGGCGCAGCTGCTCACACCTGTAATTCCAATACTTTGGGAGGCCAAGGCGGGTGGATCACCTGAGGTCAGGAGTTTGAGACCAGCCTGACCAATATGGTGAAACCCCATCTATACTAAATACAAAAAAGATTAGCTGGGCATGGTGGCGCATGCCTGCAATCCCAGCTACTTGGGAGGCTGAAGGCAGGAGAATTGGTTAAACCTGGGAAGCAGAGGTTGCAGTGAGCCGAGATTGCGCCATTGCACTCTAGCCTGGGCAACAGAGTGAAATTCTGTCTCAAAAATAAAATAAAATAAAATAAAATAAAAAGAAATAGAGTATAAAGGGTGGGAGTAGAAAGAGGATTCCAGTTAGAGACAACAGCATCAGCAAAATCATAGGAGCACACAGCTTCATGAGCTGGTTCAGCATGGCTGTTATGGGGAGTGGTGGGGAATGAAGCTAGAAAGGGAGACAGGAGTTTCATTATGAAGGGCTTTGAATGTCATGGAAGACTGCCCAGATCTGGGGAGTGTGGCACGTTCTGTGGAGAGACTCTGATTCATATCTCCACTCTTTTTTTTTTTTTTTTGAGACAAGTCTTGCTCTGTTGCCCAGCCTGGAGTGCAGTGATGCTATCTCAGCTCACTGCAACCTCTGCCTCACCGGTTCAAGCGATTCTCCTGCCTCAGCTTCCCAAGTAGCTGGGATTACAGGCGCCCACCACCACGCCTGGCGAATTTTTGTATTTTTAGTAGAGACGGGGTTTCGCCATGTTGGCCAGGCTGGTCTTGAATTCCTGACCTCAGGTGATCTGCACATCTCAGCCTCCCAAAGTGCTGGAATTACAGGCGTGAGCCGTCTGCCTGCCAGTATCTCCATTCTTAATCTAGGGGGTGTGTCTCATTCCTGGAGCTCTTGCTGTAGTGGATAAGATCAAGCACTCTGGAGTTAGACAGATATGGGCTCCTATCTTGGCCTTTCTACTTACTGACTGTAAGTCTTCAGGTAAGTCATTAAACCTTTTAAGCCTCAGTTTACAGAACTCCCTTTCCCCATTAGATAATATTTATCTCCTGGAGTTGTTAGGAAGATTAAATATTTTGCATGTAAATTGCCTTATCAGAGCTGCCCTACAAAGAGCACTCAAGAGGTACTCACTGTCATTCTGTTTAGTTTTGCTCCCTTGCCTGTAAATGCTTATATTTTTGGTTTGGCCATATCTGTTTGGTTTGGCCATATCTGTTTGTGTCTGTCTCTAACTGCACCTCACTTGCCACCCAGCCCTGGATGTGCAGAGTCTGCCATCTTCCCTGGCTCCACCCTTCCCCACTAACAAAACACTGTCCTCTACCAGAAAGTTGCAAAACCACCTTGTTTAGTGGTAAGTGCAGCTCTTAACTTCCTTTCTGCTACCCCTCCCTTCCTTTGCCCCTAATTTAGTTCTTCTTAGGTAGAGAGGATAGAAAAAACAGAAAAGAGAAAACTCAGTCTAGAGTCAGTGTAGGAGATGACTGGGGCAGACCAATCTCCCCAGTCCCCAAAAGGCTCAAGGCCAAAAGACTTGGAGGGTGTGGGGTCAGGGGTGGAGGGTACTGAGAGAAACTTCCTCACCTTCAAACTCTGAAAGTGAAAAGGTGTTACCACCCTGAAACATACCCCCGTGCTCTGGGGCCAAAGTAATTTGTTGCCATAAGCAACAGGTACATGTTAGGGCACTTACACTATGTCATGGGTGTTCTTCCCAACAAAAGACCTTGAGGGAACAGGGTGTACAGATGCTAAACAGATGTTTGTTGAAACAATGAATAAATTCTACTTTTGGATCACTTCCTAATGAAAACCCATATAATGCTAATCCCTAAAATCCTGCTTTGAGAATTCTGTCCCAATTTACCTGGCCTGGCAGCTAAATTAGAGTATAGATATTTAAGGAGAAAGAGCAAGAGCAAGGAAAGAAAGTAAATGTGGCAAAATGTTAACACTTGGTGAATCTGCATGAAAAATATTCCAGTGTTCATTGATTATTTATAACTTTTCTGTAGATCAGGGTTGGGGTGGAAATAGAGCTTTAAAAAAAATTACTACATATATCTTTGGTGGCTACAGTTCCTTACCATTGCCTCTCCGATAATCATTTATTATATTTTAGTTAATTCCCTTGATTGGGGTAATTTGCATAGGGCCTGGATATTTGATATTATAAAATTTTGCTAATATTTTCTCTTAGGTGCAGTAATTTTTTGTGGTTATGTAGGAAATTTTCTTTCTTTTTTTCTTTTTCTTTCTTTCTTTCTTTTCTTTCTCTCTCTCTCTGTCTCTCTCTCTCTTTCTTTCGAGACAGAGTCTAGCTCTATCACCCAGGCTGGAGTGCAGTGGCACAATCTCAGCTTACTACAACCTTCACCTCCCAGGTTCAAGCGATTCTCCTGCCTCAGCCTCCAAGCAGCCAGGACCACACGCATGCGCCACCGCACTCAGCTAATTTTTGTATTTTTTGGTAGAGATGGGATTGCGCCACATTGGCCAGGCTGGTCTCGAACTCCTGACCTCAGGTGATCTACCCACTTCAGCCTCACAAAAGTGCTGGGATTACAGGCATGAGCCATGACGCCTGGTCGGAAATCTTTATTTTTAGGATATATGATAAAGTAAGCTTTCCTTAAAAGGTCCTAATATACTTTTTCCAGGCTTTTCTCTGACCACTCCCTGTGCTCCAGCTGAGCTGTATTTCTCACTCCAGGCTCCACGCCTTGCTTATGCTGGCATTTCTCAGCTAGAATACTCTCTGACCACTTGTCTGAAAAACTACTAATCGTCCATAATTCCTATTTCAAATTCAGCCTCCACTATAAAACCTCTCGATTCTCCCCAATCCTTTTGTACTCTGAATTCCCATAGACCTGCATCTCTCAGGTCAGTTATTTTATTATTATTATTATTTTTTTAACTAGATTGTAAGCTTTTGGCAAAGCAAGAGTGTCTCTTACCCCTAAATTCCCTGCTAGGTCCAGCCCAGTACCCTGAACAAAGGAGTTTTTCTGTAAATATTTGTTGAATTTAACCCTTTGGGATTTAAGCTGAGTAGATGTCAACAGAAGAGAAGACCAACAAAGGAGAGGTAAACAACATCCCTTCTCAGGGGGATCTGAGAGGTTTGTCACAGAGAAATCACAAACAGATGGTGAAAGCAGTACTATAGTTGGAAACGAGAAGATGTATCATACTGAACACACACACACACACACACACACACACACAATAAAGTCAGCTTAAATTCAGTCTCATGTTGAGTTTGGGCGGGAAATGGAAAACAGACCAAGAATGTTTCATCCCTATTGTATTTAATGGTCACCAGACCTCCACTCCCAGCTTTTCAGAGGATGCCTGAACAAAAAGTTTCTCTACTCCTGAGCTTTGCTCCTCAGGAGGATCAGAGAGGATCAGGAAGTGGGGGAGGCACAGATGTGAGAGTGGCTTATCAGGAACGTTGTAAAGCAGCAGCCTCAGTGAGGTTAGGATTCAGAGGCAGGACACCTGGGTTTCAGTAACATTTCTGCTACCTACCAATCTCTTTTGAGCCTTGTTTCCTTATTTCTAGAACACAGATGTTAGTAACCTGCTTTTAAAGAGTTGAATAGATGAAGGGAGATGACATCGGTAGAATGTTGGCTCTGTAAAGGGAGAGATAATCACTTTCTTTATTTTATTTTAGTTTATTTTTTTGAGACAGAGTTTCGCTCTTGTTGCCCAAGTTGGAGTACAATGGTGCGATCTCAGCTCACCACAACCTCCGCCTCCTGGGTTCAAGCGATTCTCCTGTCTCAGCCTCCTGAGTAGCTGGGATTACAGACATGCACCACCACGCCTGGCTAATTTTATATTTTTAGGAAAGACGGAGTTTCTCCATGTTGGTCAGGTTGGTCTCGAACTCCCGACCTCAGGAGATCCACCCGCCTGGGCCTCCCAAAGTGCTGGGATTACAGGTGTGAGCCACTGCACCCCACCGATAATCACTTTCTTATATCCCTGTTTCTGGTCCATAATAGGCGCTTGATATTTGACACATATCGCTATTTGACACATTAGCTATTACTTATTATTCAGAAGATTACATCCAACTGCTTGCAGAAAAAGCAATAAGTGTTGAAAGGAATCCTTTCATTTTAGTGCAAATTTCTCCCTCTTTATCTTGCTCTCAATAACTTCCCAAGACTCAAGGACTGGCTTCAGGTTGACTGAGCTGAGCTCCTTTCCGGCATTCCAGGCCATTCCCACCTTATCCAAGTTCAACCTCTGCCTACCCTTGTGTCTAGTCTAGATTCAGAATATCTTGTTTTCTACATCAACTGGGAATTCCCCATGGCAGATTTGAGTTTGCTCCTCTTTCTCTACTTCCTCAGGGTTCAGGCCAGAAGAACCTGAGAGGCTGGTTCTCTCTTTGGGAAGTATTTGACTCTGAGTCAAATGTGACTCCTTTTCAATTTAGTGTTCTTACCATATTGAGTTTCATCAAGAGCATCAACCCTCTCATTTTACAGGTGCAAGATCTGAAGCCCAGAGCAGGACACTATTTAGCCAAGGTTTGGAGTCTATGCTTACAAAGGAGTGAAGGCCCAAAGCAAGGTCATAGTGTTGACAAGAGGCCAGATGAAGACAAAAGATGCAAGACTGAAATACAATCAACTGTATGTCTTTTATTTTTATTTATTTATTTATTTTTATTTTTTGAGACAGAGTCTCCCTCTGTTTGAGTGTGGTGGTGTGATCACTGCTGACTGCAGTCTTGATCTCCTAGGCTCAAGCAGTCCTCCCACCTTGGCCTCCCAAAGTGCTGGAATTACAGGAGTGAGTCACTGTGCCTGGCTGGTATGTCTTTTTAAAATTACTACTATTCATGAGTGTTTTGTCTTTTAGGGCTTTTGTTTTGTTTTTTTTCAACCACAGTGTGGCCTTCTCCCCTCCAGTACCTCCTGCTCACCCACACTGTTTCTAGCTAGACCTTCCCATAGGCCCTGCTCTCAGGTCTACCAGATTTGTAAGCCTTCAGAGAGGCTGAAACTAGGATCAAGGTGAAGTTAGGGTAAGTGAAGTAACAAAGTCTGGCAACACAAACTCTTTCCCTTTTCTTCCTCTCTTTCACATGACCTCAAATGATAGAAAAAAACCCTCCCTTCCATTGTGGTCTCTTAAAGTCAGGAGCTACATCTATATTCCATCAGTTTTCTGCTGATAAATCAACTCTGGAGAGCTGGATGCCTTTAAGCCTTCCCAGGGCTCAAACCAGTGCTCCACCTTTAGAATAGGGATATTTCAGTTGTTAAGCAGAGCTGTTCATCCAAATGCTTCTAAGTCCATCAGCTCTTAGAAAACCAAAACTTCTCCGTTGTAGAAGGTGGGTAGACTTAATAAAGAGAGAGAGAAAAAAAGGCAAACCGAAACTCTATCTCAGGTCCTTCTTGTCTCTCTTCCCCCGCTCTTTCTTCTGGCTGACATGTCTTCCCAAACCGCCTTGTCTACTAGAGGGTTGGTAGGTGGAGAGCAGAGGTTCAGGTTAGAAGCAAAGAAAATATTCTGGACAGGTAGAAACAAAAATGCCATCAAAATGTGTAGAGAATGTCCCCATGATCTAGATTGCCAAGCAAGTAATAGATGGGCTATCTAAATGCCAGTTCTGGGGCAGGGCTACCTGGCACTAACCAAGGACACACTCTGAACAGATGCGGTTCATCACCCTGGGAAGTGTACTCCCCAACGCCAAAGGAAGGGTACAAGAAGCAGATTTGGGCTTCTGCTTACATCAGCCGAAACACCACCCAGAGGCCAGGCAGGGAGAGGTAGGGGGAGAACTATGCAAGATTATTCCAGCCTTCGGTGGGGGGTGCACGCTGGCATCCCGCTGCATCGCTGTCTTTGGGCAAATTGCCCTCTGAGGAAAATTACCCTTCAATTTCATCATCTGTCAAATACCAATCTTGGATTGCTAGCACAAAACTTGATACAAAGGTGGCCACCGCCGTCACTTCCTTTCTTTCACCTTTTCTGGGTCAGCCTGAGGGTTGTCGAAGGTTCTGCCAGAGACTGTTGTCTCCCCAGCTTCCCTCATCCTTGCCCAAGATCGGGTGGCGGTCTCCGACCTCTCTCCAATCTGCCAGTTTTCATGGAAGCCCACTCCTCGCTCCCGTTTCCCTGGGAGAGCGGGAGACCCTTCTCGTCAGCCCAGGCCCTTAGGGGCCCCTGAGCGCCCTGCCCACCCCTCCTGCCCGCCCGGGCTCGGCCTCGGCTCCTGTGGGCCAGACAGACGGCGAGGCCGGGCCACCTACCTTCTCCTGGGCCCTGCTGAACTTCTTCTGCACCTGCTTGGCGAAGAGGCCGGCCGCGCCGCCCGCCTTGCCCTCTGCCATCGTGCCGGCTCCCCGGGGGCCGCCGCCCTGGCCCAGCGCCCTGTGGTTTTCTGAGGCCCCCGAGGAGGAAGTGCGGGCTCCCAGCATGCCTCGCATCCGGCCCTGAGCCACTTTAGGCCGCCCCTGGCCAGCCCTGAGGCCCGCCCCGCGGCCCACCACGGTCAGCCGGGGTAGGCCGGCCCCGAGGGGCGGGGCGGGGCCTGCCCTCAGGCAGCGCTCGCTCGAGGCCAGCTTCCGAGCTCCAGCCCCTGCCAAAAACCTCGTCCTCACTGAACCAGATCCTCAGCAGTGGGCCCAGACTCGTTCGCTCCGGAAAGCCAGTTCCCATCACGCTGAGCACTGGAAAGTAACTGCAACCTCAGGGTAGAAAATGGTGTGGGTTCCACTCAGCGAGAGGACCTACCCTATCGAAAACACGTTTAGGTTCTGTGAGTATGCATGCGAGGCCGCCATGTAAAGTGCGTTTCTTGTTCCAGGTGGCGGTGTAGGCGCTAAGCCTGGAACTGGTAGGGATAGAGTGCAGAAAGCGGGCAGGACACCCGATCCTGGCTTGAAAGAGAGAAACAGGCCGGACGGACGCAGTGGTTCACGCATGTAATCCCAGCACTTTGGGAGGCCGAGGCGGGTGGATCACCTGAGGTCAGGAGACCAGCCTGACCAATACGGTGAAACCCCGTCTCTACGAAAAATACAAAAGTTAACTGAACGTGGTGGCACACGCCTGTAGTCCCAGCTACTCGAGAGGCTGATACAGGAGAATTGTTTGAACCCGGGAGGCGGAGGTTGCAGTGAGCCGAAATCGCGCCACTGCACTCTTGCCTGGGCGACAGAGCGACACTCCGTCTGAAAAAAAAAAGAAAGGGAGGAACAACTAAGCTGGAGATAGAAACAGGGTAGGGGGCTAGTTCTTAGGCAAGGGAATGATCGCATTGAAAAAAGGCTGAGGAGGATAGTATGGACGCCCGTGCCGGGGATGAAGAGCAAGTTTTTCTAGTTGGAGTACAGTGTACTGGATGGATGCAGAATGTGAGAATGTGAACACAGACAGATTGTGCAAATTGGGGTGGGGCTGTTGAGATGACAACTATTGTTTCTCTAGGGAGAAGTTCTCCAAAAAATTCCTCCCTGACCTGTTTGAGGGGATAGCTGGAGATTAGGACACTAGGCGTGGAGGAACCACGCACTCAGATTTTACAGTGCAGGTAAAATTTCTTCAAGGAAGGGAAGAAGGTCAAAATAACACTTCCTAAAGAGTAGGGGGGAAGCTGGGGGCCTGACACAAAATTAAAGACCCTTGTATGCTATTGTGTTCCTCTTCTTTCTCCAAAACAGTCATTACTGCACTCAAGATCAACTGTGTAGCAGGCATTGCTGGGTGTTCTGAAACCAAGGATGAATAAAATGCAATCCCTGACCTCAAGATGCTTAATCATGTCTGGCCAGGCACCATGTCTCACACCTGTAATCCCAACACTTTAGGAGGCCAGGGCAGGCAGATTGCTTGAGTCCAGGAGTTTGAGACTAGCCTGGGCAACATAGCAAGACCTTGTCTCTGCTAAAAATACAAAAATTAATTGGGCATGGTGGCACACACCTGTAGTCCCAGCTACCAGGGAGGCCGAGGTGGTAGGATCACCCGAACCAAGGGAGGTAGAGGCTGCGGTGAACCCTGATGGTGCTACTGCATTCCAGCCTGGGCAAAGTGTGAGACCCTTTCTCAGTAAATAAAAAATAAATATTAATAAATACAAATAAATACATAAATAAAGATGCTTAAAGTCTGGAGGTGGAGATAGGTGGGTAATCAGGTGATTATAATGTAATGTGCTTAATTCATTTGTAGAGATGGATACAAAATTTTCTGGCAATAGGTGATTAGGGTTTGTTTGTTTGGAGACAGGGTCTTGCTTTGTTGCCCAGGCTGGAGTGCAGCAGTGCCATCAGGGCTCACTGCAGCCTCTACCTCCCAGGCCCAAGTGATCCTCTCACCTCAGCCTTCCGAGTAGCTGGGACTAAGGTGCGTGCATGCCACCACTCCTGGCTACCCAGGCTGATCTGGAACTCTTGAGCTCAAGCAATCCACCCGCCTCAGCCTCCCAAAGTGCTGGGATTACAGGTATGAACCACCGTGCCCTGCCAGGCAATTAGGGTTTATTCTGGATATTAGCTTTGGTGATGCCCTGGAAGAGGCAGGGTGACAAAAATGGAAGGTCTTGATGTTGGATGGGGAGAAGTGGGGAGAAGCATGGAGAATAGCAGTACTGCGGGAACACTGAGGGGAGATGGCAATGCTAACGGTTGTGTCACTGGCAGAAGGAGGCCAATACCTGTGTCCCTGCCAGGACTATATGGCATCCTCAGCAATGCAACCCAGCCACTGTCTCCTAAGAAACTCTGTTTAGTGCCAATATCTTGCAAACTGAAATTGATGGTCTCCAAATTATCTAGTGTTAGAGAAGAAACAACCTTTAGAAGTTAATTAGATAGGGAAATTGAGTCACAGAAAGGGCTGATGACTTGCCCACAGTCACCCAGCTCCTCAGTGATGGAACTGTGATGGCAACAGACTCAGCCTCTTAATAGCACACGGAGTGTTCTAGAGGCCTCTGCTGAGCCTGCCAATTCCAGGGTCTATCTCAGCCAGTTTCTCCTTCTGTAATGTTTAATATCCTAGTCCCTTTTGTCTGGTCTTCAGTGATTGACATGAAAAACTGCTTCTCATCCTTTTTAGCCTTCCCCTTTCAGTTCCCCCTTTGCTTTCTCATAGGCCACTCTAACAGACTGAGCCCTGGCCAGGATACAGCAGAATTATCAGTTTCCCAGTTCTCTGTGGTTTATAGAACCCTGGATCCGGTTGCCTATTTTAGTCCCAGCCTTGAAGTGCTGATTCACACTTAGCTTGAGGCCCTATGTTGTTGTCGCCTCTTCCTTTCTGTTCTGCCTCTTCCCCTCAACCCTTTCCTTTCTTTGTTTAGTATTTTCTCTTCTGTCCTTTTTTCTATTCTTAGCTCTCCAGTCTCCTTTTTTTTTTTTTGAGACAGAATCTCACTCTGTTGCCCAGGCTGGAACGCAGTGGCGCAATCTTGGCTCACTGCAGCCTCCACCTTCCAGGCCCAAGCAATTTTCTCCAGTCTCCTTTCTAATTTGTCACTTTCTTAGTCTGCTGGTATCTGCCCTGCCTCCTAATCTTACACTTTTATCTCTGGTGTATCCTAGTAGTTGCCATCACCCAGAAACTTGGAGTGGGCACTCGTTTTAGGCACTAAAGGGGGAAACAAAAGAAGGATGAACCCACGGTCTACCTGGGAAAGTTAGGGCACATTCAGTCACTCAGGAACTTTTTTTGTTTGTTTGTTTTGAGACAGAATCTTGCTTTGTTGCCCAGGCTAGAGTGCAGTAGCACGACCTCGGCTCACTGCAACCTCCGCCTCCTGGATTCAAGTTTTCCTGCCTCAGCCTCTTGAGTAGCTGGGATTACTACGCCCAGTGGAGTACCTGCCACTACGCCCAGCTAATTTTTGTATTTTTAGTAGAGACAGGGATTCACCATCTTGGCCAGGCTGGTCTCGAACTCCTGACCTCGTGATCCACCCACCTTGGCCTCCCAAAGTGCTGGGATTACAGGCGTGAGCCACCGCAACCGGCCCACTCGGGAACTTTTTTTTTTTGAGATGGTCTTTCGCTCTTGTTGCCCAGACTGGAGTGCAATGGTGTAATCTTGGCTCAGTGCAACCTCCACCTCCCGGGTGGAGGCGCCTACCACCACACCCAGCTAATTTTTGTATTTTTTTTTTAGTAGAGACGCCCACCCAGCTGATTTTTGTATTTTTTTTAGTAGAGACGGGGTTTCACTATGTTGGCCAGGCTGGTCACAAACTCCTGACCTCGGGTGATCCACCCACCTCAGCCTCCCAAAGTGCTGGGATTACAGGCGTGAGCCACCGCATCCAGCCCACTCGGGAACTTTTTAAAGCACTCTGTGCCTTCAAATATAGTAAATATCCACAGGAATAGGGCAGATGGACAGATTAGTGGATAGGTAGATCCTAAAGTAACCCAAAATGTGTAACATAAAACTACTCTCACTGGGTTTGTGTTGTGGACTGGTAGAGGTAGCAGCAAAGGGAAGACCCTGCCCACAGATGTGGTGAAATCCAACTTGGATCCTATAACTGCATTTCTTCTAAATCAGTGGTCCCCAACTTTTTTGGCACCAGGGACCAGTTTCATGGAAGACAATTTTCCACGAACCAGGGTGGGGGATGGTTTCGAGATGATTCAAGGGCATTGTATTTATTGTGTACATTGTAATATATAGTGAACTAATTTACAACTCACTATAATGTAGACTCAGTGGGAGCCCTGAGCTTGTTTTCCTACAACTAGACGGTCCTATCTGGAGGTGATGGGAGACAGTGACTGATCATCAGGCACAGGGACCCCTGCTCTGGAGGGCTTAATTACAAATAGACACAGTATGATAATGTATATCCAGTTTTATTTGCTTTTCTATCAATGGCTCAATAGTCTTTTAGAATGTTTTTTACTTGATGATCGCAAGTTCTGTTGCAGATCTAAGAACCATTTTGGGAAGGTCACTGGACTCAGGAAAATGTTCAGTTGGAGGCAATGGTCTGAAGGAAAGACAGTTATGTCCACAGTCAGTAACTCCTGCCTACCTCCTTTCTTATTTCCTCAGGGCTCCAAGTTAAGTATGGTTTTGTACTGGGTTTATGGGAAGTTGACAGGGTGTGGAGGACAGGGCGGCAGGAAGTCAGCCTCAACTGTGATAGGACAGCTCAGTGTTATAGATACATACCCAGAACACAGTGGCAAAGACAGACCTTAAAATGGCCGTGAGCCAAGATTAATACACAAGGCTCCAGAATGTGTTTGAAGGGTGGAGGGCACAGTGAAATGTGTTGTGTGGCCTTTCTACCAGGTCAGTGTAGGCAGAGCCTCACCTAACTCTCAAGCATTATTTAAGGTGGTAAAACCTTTCAAAAATTAGAGTAGGCTTGGCGCTGTGGCTCATGCCTGTAATTCTAGCACTTTGGGTGGCAGGTGGATCACCTGAGGTCAGGAGTTCAAGATCAGCCTGACCTACATGGTGAAACCCGATCTCTACTAAAAATACAGAAAAAATTTAGCCGGGTGTGGTGGTACATGCCTATAATCCCAACTACTTGGGAGGCTGAGGCAAGAGAATCACTTGAACCCAGGAGGCAGAGGCTGCAGTGAGCTGAGATCAAGCCACTGCACTCCAGCCTGGGTGACAGAGTGAGACTCCATCTCAAAAAAAAGTTAGAGCAAATTATCCTAATGTCCTTAGAAAGACCTTGTGGGAGAGGAAGTCGGTGCCTCCTTCCCTTGCCTAGGAGTACGCAGGCCTTTCAGAACCTGTTTTTCCCTGGGCTTCGACTTAGGAAGGCACTGATATGTGCCTGGTTCAGATTTGATGTTGCCACTGTCTTACCCTAAGCAATAAATAATACAGTGAAGTCTGCTCTGTGCGTATGTGGAGGGGAGGGAATTCAGGATGGCAGCATTATTGAGGGAAAGTATGCTATGGAAGGAAGGGAAGGGAGTAAACACATGAATGTAGTAAGGAAGGTGACGGCTTGCCCAGTCCATCCAACTTTTGTTCTCCAACCCAGCCAGTGTGTGGGTCTCCAGGTGACCCCATTTCAACCCATCATTTGAGAGGACTCACTTTATTTATCCAGGAAATGTAAGCAGAGACCCGGGTGAAGACTGTAGGCTTCCTGGAGACATTACAACCCTGCTTGGACACAAAGCTGGTCACTCCGTGGACAGAATACTTGCCATTCACCAAGCAATGGAGGGGACCCCCAGAATCACCCTGCAGGGAGGAGAAACAGAGTCCTAACACTCCAGATCTTTGGGCTTTTGCTTGCACTCCCCCTGCCCCGTGTCTCTGGTTGTGAAATTCTGTACAGTTTTAAAGCTCCAATGCAAATCTCCACTTCCTTCATGTCCCCACAATCAAAATGAATCTCTTCTTCCTTTCTAAACAACCACAATACTTCTTCTCTTTTGCTGCACTTCTTTCATGTTCTGCCTTATATTTTGGTTTCATAATTTGTTTCTGCCTCCCACACATGTCTATGAGCTTCCTGAGACAAAAACTCTTACCAAGATCTTTCCTCTCCACAATGCTAGCATAGAACTTTAAACATCTAAAGTTCAATTGCTTTTATTGGCTTAAATTGAACTTAGGGTGGCAAAAATAGGGCATTCTAATAATTTCTTTATCCCCAGCATTTACACCAATGGGCATAATTAGACCAAGTATTTAGACTTGGTAGTCAACACATGCTAAACTAAACTGGAATGAAGAGGAAAGTGATATATTGGGTTACGTGCTCAATTGGGAACCTGGGTTTATGGACTATGTTCTTACCTCCCTCTTACTCAGCTTCCAGAATGCCAGATCCATAATGCCATACATAAAATGGGAAGATACTTCTCTGGAAAAACTGAACAGCCCGCCGGGCGCGGTGGCTCACGCCTGTAATCCCAGCACTTTGGGAGGCTGAGGCAGGTGGATCACGAGGTCAGGAGATTGAGACCATCCTGAATAACACGGTGAAACCCTGTCTCTACTAAAAATAAAAAATAAAAAAAATTAGCCGGGCGTGATGGTGGGCGCCTGTAGTCCCAGCTACTCAGGAAGCTGAGACAGAAGAATGGCATGAACCTGGGAGGTGGAGCTTGTAATGAGCCGAGATCTCACCACTGCACTCCAGGCTGGGCGACAGAGTGAGACTCTTGTCTCAAAAAACAAAACAAAACAAAACAAAACTGAACAGCCCAAGAGGAAAGACCTAAAGATACTGACATTGGCGGTCCTCCACTAAAGTGGCCCAGCCAGATTGCCTGACAGAGAATCCACTATTGATGAACCCTATCTAAGGCTCAGAGCTACCAATCAGCCCACCCATTCTGAATAAAAATACCACCCCCACTCTGAAAAAAGCATATGGTTAAGGATCCCTAAACATCTAAAGAATGCCTCTAATATAAAAATAAAGATTGAAACAAAGAAACAAGGAGCTAAATAAAAAATGAAGGCAACCAAGACTATGTAGGGAGAAGAAAACAAGCAATAAAACCATGACTAATAGGCCAGGCACGATGGCTTACACCTGTAATCCCAGCACTTTGGGAGGCTGAGGCAGGCAGATCACCTGAGGTCAGGAGTTCAAGACCAGCCTGGCCAACATAGTGAAACCCCATCTCTACTAAAAATACAAAAATTGGCCGGGCATG
>NW_012100098.1:2164382-2165701 GCF_000951045.1 Mandrillus leucophaeus | reverse complement strand
CTCGGCCTCCCAAAGTGCTGGGATTACAGGCTTGAGCCACCGCGCCCGGCCGAGACCCCCATCTCTATAAAAAAATTTTTTTAAATCAGCTGAGTGTGGTGGCATGTGCCTGTCTTCCTGGCTACTCAGGAGACTGAGGTGGGAGGATTTCTTGAGCCCAGAAATTCAAGGCTGCAGTGAGCTGTGATTGTGCTACTACTACACTCCAGCCTGGGAGACAGAGTAAGATCCTGTCTCAAAAAAAAAAAAAAAAAAAAAAAGTTATGCAGCAAATGAAAAGTAAACCTAGAATATATCACATGATTTTGTTGCAAATAGTATTTGGTATAATCATAGTAAATACCAAATGTTGATCTAACCAAAATATTTTGAGAGGTTGAGGTGGTGATCAGAAAATGTCATGCTTGGAGGGCAGGTATATGTATATAAAAAATAAAGAGAATCACATCTGCCATAATGTCTCAACTGAAAAATAGCAGTGTAAGTATATAATTTTAAAGATATAGATGTAGACACCAAAAGAATCAGCTGAAGAGTTGAAAGTGGCCTCCTGTGGGGTGGGAGAACTAGAGTAGCTATTCTTTTCTGTTATTGAGCTCCATAATCTTATTTGTCAACTTAAGCTACAATAAAAAGTAAAACTTGGGGCCAGGTGTGGTGGCTTACACCTGTAATCCCAGCATTTTGGAGGCCGAGGTGGGCGGATCACGTGAGGCCAGGAGTTTGAGACCAGCCTGGCCAACATAGCGAAACCCCGACTCTACTAAAAATACAAAAAGAATTAGCCAGGTATGGTGGCACATGCCTATCATCCCAGCTTCTGAGGAGGCTGAGGCACAAGAACCCAGGAGGAGGAGGTTGCAGTGAGCTGAGATCACCCCACTGTACTCCAGCCTGGGCGACAGAACAAGACTCTGTCTCAAAAACAAACAAAAGTAAAACTTAAAAAAAACTAGGGAAAGAGACCAAAATTTCAAATTGGGATAATTCTGTGTGTGTGTTTGTTTTGTTTTGAGACGGGAGTCTCGCTCTGTCACCCAGGCTGGAGTGCAGTAGTGCCATTTCGGCTCACTGCAACCACCACCTCCCGGGTTCAAGTGATTCTCCTGCCTCACCCTCCAGAGTAGCTGGGACTACAGATGTGCGGCCCCATGCCCCATTAATTTTTTTTTTTTTTTTTTTCTTTTTTTAGATGGAGTTTCGCTCTTGTTGCCCAGGCTGGAGTGTAATAGCACAATCTCAGCTCACCGCAACCTCCACCTCCCAGGTTCAAGCAATTCTCCTGCCTCAGCCTCCCAAGTAGCTGGGATTACAGGCAT
>NW_012100098.1:2155317-2156062 GCF_000951045.1 Mandrillus leucophaeus | reverse complement strand
AAAAAAAAAAAAAAAAACACGACTAATATGCATCCATGATATAAGAACGGCATACTACCAAACAGAACATTCAGACAGCAAAAAGAGCCTTTGGAAATTATAACTTTGATAGATTTAGAAATGATAGACTAGAAGAGTTGGAATATAAGTAGAATAAACAAGATATAGAGAAAATAAGAGGACCAGCTTAAGAGGTAAACATGTGAATAACAGAAATTCTAGAAAGAGAAAAGAAAATAGAGTGGGAGGAAATCAACAAATAAACATTTTCTGGATCAAAGGTCTGGAGTTTCCAGGAAAACCCACCCATTAAGTGTCCCTCACAATGAATGCAAATAGATCCACATAGACCACTAGGTCAAGAGAAGATGATACAGGTCACTTAACAAATTAGTGGAGAGTGTGTGGGGTTGAATTAATGAAAAATTCACTATATTAAGCAAATAAAAAAGATAATTATTAACAGGGAAAATTGAAAAGTTGTGCAGCGAGGACTGACCATGGTGGTTTAGGACTGTAATCCCAGCACTTTGGGAGACTGAGGCAGGAGGACTGCTTAAGCTAAAGCCAGGAGTTTGAGACAAGCCTGGGCTACAAAGTGAGACCCCCATCTCTATTTTTTTTTTTGAGACGGAGTCTTGCTCTGTCGGCCAGGCTGGAGTGCCGTGGCCGGATCTCAGCTCACTGCAAGCTCCGCCTCCCAGGTTCACGCCATTCTCCCGCCTCAGCCTCCCGAGTAGCTGGG